>NW_009727261.1:1712-2492 GCF_000703405.1 Apaloderma vittatum | reverse complement strand
GGCATTAGGAAAAGTGATTTTCCAACCTCTCGGCTCTTTGGGGCAGGCGATTCTTTACATTAAAAAGGAGGGATTTCACCATAAATGAAGAATTTCCCGGTTTTGCTTCACCAGGGAAGGCTCCGGTGAAGAAAACTGCTAATTTTTCCACGAGGTCCTTAAAAAAATCTTCGTAGATTTTGGGGTTCCCAGCTCAGCTTTTCGCTCCGGAGCACTGCAGGAGACACAGAAAATTCAGAAAATTCAGGTAATTTAGATAATTGCGGCCGCAAACCCACCCGCATCGTGCCCTGACACCTTTTATTTCAATCCGGGAGGGTTAAATCCATTTCTTTCTCCCGTTTAAAAATCCAAAAGGTAACCTTTAGCGAAAGGCAGAGAAGCTGATTATGGGAAATCTATAAAATTTCTATAAAAAAAGGACAGAAATACGTCATTTCTTCAGGCTCGGAGGGACGGAGCCTGAATTGACAACGAGGAGCATGGAAGATGCCACCGGCTCTAAGTCGTGGCTCTGGCCAGATATTTCAAAATAAAAACATAATACATAAATAAATAAAATTAAAAACCACAATTAAAAAAAAGAATAATAAAATAAATTTATCTAGAGCTTGCACATCGGTCAGAGCTTGTTCACCTGTATTTTTCTAAGCCCAAAACCAGGGAGAAAATGGGAAAAAAAAGAAAAAAAAAAGGATTTAAACCAAATAATCTTTCTGCCCCCAGACGAGCAGGCTCCCCTCTCTCTGCCGATACGTCAGGAAGAAATTATTTAAAATT
>NW_009727261.1:1087-1560 GCF_000703405.1 Apaloderma vittatum | reverse complement strand
TCGATGACACTTTTGTGCTTCTAATGCCCCAGGAATTTATTTTTTCTCCACGTTGCTCCAGCACGAGGCAAAAAAAACCAAAGAAGCCGGCGCAGAGAAGTGTTTTAAAATAAAATTAAATTAAATTGCCCCCTCACAGCTTTTATCTAACTCTCTCCTATTTAAAAAAATAACAAGACAATAAAGAATAATAATAAAATAATAAAACAGAGGAACTTTTTCTGCTGGATTTACAGCGTCCAAGCTCACCGGGCTGCGCGTTTTCCTCAAATGCTGGGGCAACTTCGCGCATCCCTCGGCAGGGAGATAAAAAAATAAAAATAAAAATAAAAAATCAGCGGGTTCTGGCGTGCCTGGAGGAAAAAAAACCACCAGAAAAGACACTTGCGGATTAATACCATTAAGTGGGATTTTTTTAAAAAATAAATTAAAAATCTCAAAAGCAACGGAGGTGGGTATTTAAAAGCAACCTG
>NW_009727261.1:0-1030 GCF_000703405.1 Apaloderma vittatum | reverse complement strand
AATTCGAGGCGGGGCCGGGCCTGGGGAGACCGAGAGGGGATGGAGAGGATCTGGGGGGATCTTCCCACCGGGCAGGAATTCCCTAAACGTTCCAAGTATCTTTCAAAAAAAGCATTTATTTAATTTATTTAATTTATATATAACTTCCCACCCAAGCCCTGGCTCCGAATCGCCGCGGATAAATTCCATTAGGGCATAAAGAACATTTCAAACCGATATTTTTGGGGCTGGTGTAACCCCAGAAGGAGGATTTCCAGCTTTGGCATCGTCCGGGTGATATTTCCTTCCAAAAAGCCACTTTTCAAGCACTTCTTTCTGGCTTTTCACGCCGGACAATCTTATTCGCCGCGCTCTCTTCTCGTTCTGTTTTCTGGCAGACCCGACCGGCGTTAAAAAATAAATAAATCACCCACAAAACCAAATAAAACCACCCAAGGGGACGATGGATTCAAAGCCAAGCTCTTCTTTCCCAAGAATTGCTTGAAACCCAAGTGTGAAACCCTTCGGGACACGATAAAATCTGGATTATTTAATTAATAAACGAGGAAATTCAACGCCAACCCCGAGGTCAGTGAGGAAACGAGCGGTGAAGGATGTTTTCTGAGCTGGTTTCCCAATTATCGTGCTGGGGAGCTCTGAATTAAGCACTAATTAACCTCCCGTCCCTTGTTTCAAAATTGTCTTATGTTTTAACTTGTCTTATGTCCCCTTCCCGAGGAGCCCCTCCAAAAACAGCTCCGCTGGGTTTGCGAGCAGGGCTGGGGCTCAGGGGATGGGGAAAAAGGAAAATAAAATTTAATAAAAACACTAAAAAAACACCAAAAAACCACCATAAATCCTAAATTCCAACTTTTTTAATCTCTGGGATTTGCGCCTTTTGGTTGCTCAGGGTCCTGTTGCTGCCAGCGAGCTCCAAAAGTGGATTTTTGGGAAAATTGTGAAGCAGGTTCAACCCTCACACGCTGGGAAGGGGGGAGGATATTTTTCTATTTCTCTCCCTAAATATCAATTGAATATTGTTGGGGTTTTT
>NW_009727260.1:0-746 GCF_000703405.1 Apaloderma vittatum | reverse complement strand
GCAATTCAATACAGCACAATATATACAATACCTAACACAATACACAATAGAATACATACTATAGTACATAAAAAAACACGTTATAAAATATATTAAACCACTATGCACACTGCAAACTAAACAACACAATACATAGAAATAACATGCCATGTAATAAAGAAAATAAAACAGAAAATAAAACACAAAACCAAAATAAAATGCACACAGTACAGAAAATAAAGCACATAAACCAAAAATAGGATACATACATTACATACAATAAACGTCATAGCACATAATACACAGAGTATGCAAAAGTATGATACAAACTATGCAGTGCAAAACAACACTTACAAAGGGCTTCCCCATCACACAAGGAAGGGCTCCCCTCCGGCACTGCAAAAAGACACTGTCGAAAGGCTCCTTTGCGGTACAGTGAAGAAGATGACGATGAATAGCTCCTCAGTGGTACGGCAAAGAAGATGAAGGGCTCCCCAGAGAGCCAGCGAAGAAAAGGAAGGGCTCCTCTGCTACATGACGAAGAAGGTGAAGGGCTCGTCCGCGGCGCGGCGAAAGAGATGAAGGGCTCCTTAGCAGCGCGGCCCAGAAGACGAAGGGAGGAAGGGGTCCTCGGCGGCTCGGCCAAGAAGATGGAGGGCTTCTCGGTGGCGTGGCCAAGAAGACGAAGGGATCCTCAACACCGTGGCGAAGAAGATGACAACGAAGAACTCCTCTGTGGTATGGTGAAGATGAAGGGCTCCTCAGCG
>NW_009727259.1:0-2138 GCF_000703405.1 Apaloderma vittatum | reverse complement strand
CGCTGCCCGGGCCGCCTCCGTGGGAAAGGGAGAGCCCCGTTCCCGGGGGGAGGGCTGGGGCCAGGGGGGACACTTGGGCATCATCTGCCCGAAGCAGGGTACGGTGAGATCCCGCACGTGGGGGGCTGCAGCCCATCCTCCCCAAATACCCGTGCTGCCTGCACCGAGCAAACCTGCCCCTGCGGTGTGCCAGGGAGCTGATGGGGGACGAAAAACCATGCTTTACAGCCCGCATGGCTCCTTTGCTGTCCCTTGTAACAGCCTGGCTCCGATGCTTTGGGTCATGGCAAAGCCATCCTTATGGCACGCGGGGCCTGAGGCTCTCCACTAACACTGCACGTGCTGGGTCACACAAGCAATTCACATTGTGAAGACAAGCTCCTAGCCACAACTGCTGATGTCCACTTAGGCCAACGCTGTCAGGAAGAGGTCAGGCTCTGGCAGTCCTGTATCCTTTCTGCTCCTCCTGCCAAACGCAGAAAAGTCCTGGACATGCTGTTCCCAGGGAAAGCACAGGCACAGCATCCCACACTGCACTGGTGATGTCTGGGCCTCGCTAACTCGTGAAGAAACCCGAAATTCCCTCTTAAATGCACTGACAGCAATCAAAGGCATGCCAGCACCACACCCCGGATATGGCACAGGCTTGTTGGTGGCTCCAAACGTGCCCGTGGGTCAGGGGGAGAAGCCACACGCACAGTGCGTAGCATGAGAGGTCACGAGAAGCTCTGCACCAGTAAAGTACACCCAGTTCTCAACATGCACATGTCTCAATCCCACCTCAAACCTGGTGGCTGCAGCCCTGTGACCAGGCACGTCTCTAGAGGGGCTCCAGCTCTCCCATCCCATTGTGCTCTCCCAAGGATGGACCACAGAGATGGAGCTGCCAGACACAAAGAAAACATCTTGCGTGAGAGAGGAAGCGGCTGTACCACAGGGGACAGCAGAAGCTGCTGACTCCAGGGTCAGGGCCACAGGCTTTGTGTGGCGTGGCACCATGCCCCCCTCTCCTCTGGCCTCCCTTGGAGGCAAAACTTGTGGAAAAGGTGGCAGGGATGCAAGGCTAAGCATGACAGAGCAGGGGGGGAAGCATCCAGGGAAAATGGGAGGGCAAGGACAGCTGGAAAGCAGTGGGAAGGAAAAGGCATAATTTCTAAAAGCCTCCCCCCATTAGCCTCTCTCAAGGATAAAATGTCCCTCAGGCACCAGCTTCTTCACTTGCATTTCCACCACTCAGTGCTGACAACAGCTGAGCTTCCCCAGGGGGGCAGCTACTCCATCTGTCAGCACAGAGTGCCCTCAGGCTGAAAGTGGGGGCTTCTGGAGCCCCCAGCTCTTTTCCTATGGGACCTCCAGAAGATCTCAGCTGGCTCGGAGCACTGGCCTCCCAGGAAGATGTGTCACCATCAGGACTAGCAGCTGCTAACAGCCCTGAAATGTCCCATGACAAGCAGCACCTAAAATACTTTAAAGCCTAATGGTCATTTTCAAAGGCTGGAAAAAGAAGGAAAACAGTGTTCACTACAGTGTTTCAAAACAAAAAGCAAGGATTTTGCATATTACTGGCATCCTAAATGGATTTCTTTTCTTTGTAAGGGGAAGAAAACCTCTCTTTTGATATTTAGTTTGGGTTAAGGATAAGTTTAAGGCTGTCCTTTGGGGGCAAAAGGAGACAGCAATTAACACTTTGGGTTCACCATGGTCATCTCTAAACTCTGAACAGTCCCCCTTCAAGAAAAAAAAAAAAGAAAAAGAAAAAACACAGAGGAGGAAGATGGAGCAAGCAAGTGTGGCCCTGTTTTTTTCTGTCTTGCTGAAGAAGGCTGGCTCAGCCCTCAGCCTGAGCAGGAGGTCCCAGTGTCCCCATGCCCAACCCCGTTCAGCGTGACTGGTCTCATGCAAGACCAGGGCTGCCCAGGGAAGCAGGTAGAGGGTGCTCTTCAAGTGCCACGAGTGAAAACACCACTGGGTCTGGGAAAAAAGGAACCCAACAGCCCCAAAACAGGCAACAGAGCATCTCTGTGCCTGGATCTGTGGGTGCAAAAAACTGGCCGTCCCAACACGTCCTGGAAAGCACATCCTTGTGCTCCTGCCACCTCCTGTACTCATCTGGACGCCTGCAAGGTCTGGGCAGCGCC
>NW_009727258.1:3378-6129 GCF_000703405.1 Apaloderma vittatum | reverse complement strand
CTGCTCACGCCTTCAAACTTTGCCAGCGGATGGTTTTTAATTAAAACCAGAAGCCATTTCTCCGCGCCCCGGCCCTTCGGGGATGACCACTGCTCACATCCTCCGCCTTTGGTCTTCCTGGCTGCACAGCTTGACGCAGGGAGATGAAAGTGTCCTCCCCCCAGCTTTGCTGAAAAAAAGCTCCAGAAAAAAGGCAGTTGTAAAATCACGCTGCTGAGAAGTCCCCCATCCAGGGTCCCTGCGAGGTGCTGGCTACCCTGGTTTTTTTTCCCGGGGAGTGGGGCCGTCGCCTTCAGCCCTTCTAAAAATAACAGCTTGGAGCGCAGCGAGCGCCGTGTGCCTAACTGGAACCAGCTTTCCAAACTCCTGGCTGGAAGCGGCTTTCGAAGCCCTACACCAAGCCTTTCTGGGAAAGAGCAATTAAAAATAGCAAAGGATTGAAAGCACCGTTCTTGCCCTAGCCTGGGGAGAGAACAGATTGCTGGGTTTGGAGGGCAGGGGTTTCCCCTTGCTTGGCTCAGAAAGACCAGCAGGTCCTGTAGCAACGGAGACAAGACTGGAGGAGTGTCATGGGGGGAAAATCAGCCTCCTTGATCCCAGGAGAAGGGGGCTGGCATGCCCCCAGGGAGAGCTGCTGGTGTTATTCCTGTGTTTTCCCCAGCCAGTTGCCAGCATGATGGAGCATGAGCTGGCATCTGGGGCTACATCCAGGCTGGAGCCCAAAAGGAGAAAGGTGACAGTGTCCCTGGAGGTAGGGGAGGTGTTGGATGGAGCAATATCCTGCAGCCCCTCTCCAGCTTTGGGGCCAGGCAGGTGACCCTGAGCAACCCACACGAGCTCCAGCCCACCCACCCACAATATCTGCAGCCCATACACTCACAAGGTCTCCAGCCCATCCTCTTTGGGGCTCAGCTACATCACTCCTACATGTGCCCATGCCGGATCCCTCCTCGCACTGGTGTTGGAGATGGCCCCACGCACCTCTGGTTGGCATTCCCTGCCTAATGCCCTGTGCCAAGCTCGTCACCTCTTTGGTCATCTCAAGCCCAAGCGCTGCTGCCCGTTGCACCCCCACCCCCAGCTACCCCTTCGCTTGGCTGCCCCCTTGGTCAGGCACCCTCCCAGGGACGCGGGGCTGCTCCGGCCACCCGTGCCGTCACGCTTTCCCCAAGCCGTGTGTTGCCTGCCAGAGCCCGCCTGCCTTTCCTTCCGCGTCCCTAATGAGAGCAAACGGGGCCAGGGCAGAGCCCCCGAAACTCTCCCAGCGGCAGCTTCCCCTGGTGCTCGTTTCCTCTCTGCTGCGTTCGCCTCGTTACGTCCTAATTCCCTAACGAAGGGCCATGAGAGAGGAAGTCTTGCGGAAGCCCGTCCTGGCAGCAGTCTTCCTGCTACCAACCCATGCATCGGCTCCGGCAGAATGTTTTCCTCGGGATTGGACAAGACCTAGTTTGGGTATTTGGCCCAGCATAAACCACACAGGTCCCCTTCCCCTCTGGACTGAAAAGAGTCCCTCTTGTTATTCTTCCTAGTTTACATTTATCAGGGTCATAAAGAAGGATGTCCCATGCCCTCCTTTAAAATACTGGCAAAAATGATTTTTTTTCCTGCCCCATCAGCATGCCACGGATTTCGAGGTGTCCCTGAGCATCCCAAGTGCTCCCTGTGTGAGTGGTACCCACAGCCAGGCCAAGTCCTCTTGGTGCCTGTGGATACAGTAATGTTTTGGCATCATCCTGGGAGACCAACTGGCCTGTCCCAGCAGGGTTTCTGGGCATAAATGCGAAGTGCCACCACCACCGGTTCTCCTTAGCGATGCACTAATGTCCCTGATTGCCTCTGCTTCATTGCTGCTAGGGAGAAACCCTCACCCTTATGCTTTTTTTCATGGTCCAGGGAGCTCCTGCATCCCTTGACTTCCCTCACCAACATCTTCTAGCTCCTGCAGACTCCTTTTCCTCTCTCATCCCCTGATAGTGTCCTTCAGATCCATGAGAAACGGGACAAGGGTCCATGCACAGAGCTGTAGGAGCCCCTTGGGGCTGGGGCAGGAGTCCGGAGGAGGCATGGATAAATGGACACCGCTGAGGTGAGGAGCAGATCTGCCATGGCTTGGCATGGTGCTCAGCATGGCCATGTGCTAGCCCCCCCCGCCAGCTTCAGCGATGGATGTGCTGCCACTTCTAGGTAATAAAACCCTTCCTCCAAATACATAGATGCACGACCAGGGGCTTTTATTGTTTTGTTTTGGGGTTTTTTTTTGTGTGTGTTTGTTTGTTTTTTAGAGCCAGCCACATCCGCGCAGTGACGCTGGTGATACTGGGCAGGGTGGGCAGGTCTTCACTTCTGCGGTACCGCGGGGACCCAGCGAGGACAGATGCGGACGTGAGCAGGCGCAATTGGGTTGCATGTGGGTAATGAGTTTAACGGTCCAGAAACCTCCTTAGGGCACCTGGGGTGAAAAAGCAAAGAGACAAAGCCAGATGGGGTGCCTGTCGGTGAGGAGGCAACTCTGGGATGCTCTCGGCTCACCACTCAGCCAGCTGGGGTACCTGGCAAAGCTCGGGAGAAAGCAGGGAGCTGCCCCCATGCCCCTTCCTGAGCAAGTTTTGCTCATGCCAGAGAGCCAAGGGAAATCCCAGGGCTGGGGGAACAAGGGCGGGAGGGCTCAGCCTTCTCAGGCGGGGATGTCCACAGCAGCCACAGTGCTGCACGGCTCGCGGGTGGGAAGAGGGGCAGCCCCTGGGGAGGGAG
>NW_009727258.1:610-3251 GCF_000703405.1 Apaloderma vittatum | reverse complement strand
AGGCGGCGGGCAGGCGAGCAGGCTTGCGCGGGCAGGAGCACAGCAGGGGTGGTGGGAGCAGCGTGGTGGGGGGCCCAGCTGGTGCGTGGGCCCACGGAGAGGCTGAACAGAGGAAGGAGGAATGGAAAAACGGCTTCTTGAAATCCCCAGGCTCCGGGTGCCATGGGAAGGCAGGGGATGGGAGCCGGGAGTCGGAAGGGAGCAAGGGGGGAGGGCAGAACCCGAGGGGAGCCCCCGCCTCTGATCCAGGAGGGGATGGAGAGTCAGAGTCTGGGCAGGGATCTGGGCAGGAGGAGGGCAGGGAGGTGCTGGGACCTGCTCAAGGGAACAGGCTCCCACTCCAGCATTTTCAGATCTGCTTGGATCCTGACTCCTGACGGACCTTCTGGCTCAGGGTGGGAAGGGGAGAGCTCCAGCTCTGTGGGGCTGCAGTGGGAGGTCATGTATGTGCTGGGGTGATGGCCAAGGTGTGTGGGGGGGCCATGTTCCTACTCTGGATCTGTCTTTCTCTACACCTACCTGCCCATCTTTCCCCTCCTGTTCAGCACCAGTTGTTTCCCTGATTGAAGGTGGCCAAGGCCAGACTCCCCCATTGGCCCAGGAGTGCTGACACCCATTCCCATGGGAGCACCCGTGAGGAAGCACAACCAGCTTGCTAGTGACAATAAGAGCTCGGCATTGCCCAAGGAACATCTCTCTGGCTGTCTCAGAAGTAAAGCCCAGGGAAGCCTTGGTGCTCCTCACCATGGGATGGTAGTCAATACCTGAGGCTGGCCCTGCAGCAGTCCAGGGGCTTGTGTTTTGTGTTGAGAAGGCATCTACCAGTCAGAAGGAATCCAGCGTAGTTGAGACATGGAGAGAGACCCTCTACAGGACAACCACTCAGTAACACCTTAATGTCTTCAGAGTTGTCGGCTCAGCTCGTTGAGCATGTCACCACATCTGCCTTACTTCAAGGGCTTCTCTCTCCTTCCACCACAAGGACCAGGAGCCTGTTGCCTCCCACCACTGGGACCACCTGAGTGGCTTTCTGCCCATGGAGGAGCTGGTCTTCTGGGGCAGCAACCAACTTCTCAGGACAGCATCTCCTGGGGGCAGCAGCTGGTGGAGGGTGGACAGAGACCAAACCGTGAGCTGGGCTTCACCAGAAGGGACCATTTCAATGAAGTGCAGGGGAAAACGAGCCAGGGCTGAAGCCCTCTGACCACGGGAGAGAGCTGTGGAGGGGGGGCAAGGGAGGAGATGGCACCCTGAGAGGAGGAGCCTGTGTTTGTGGGAGATGTAGAGGGGTGAAGGTGTTTAATTCCCTGGATGGTTTCAGCAAAGGACGCCAGAGCAGCACGGCGCAGTTCCTCCCAGCTGTGCTTGTCTGCAATACAGCCATTCCCGCTTCCCCAAAATACTTGGGAGGGCTGGAGGAGGCCAACTCCACCACCCTCAACCGATGCTGCAGGGAGCCTATTTTAAGCCTTGCTAACGTAGGAGGATTAAATTTGGCTGGCTGAGACACGTCCTGCTCCCAGCTGTCCCCCAGCCTCCCCTGAGGTTGGCAGCTCTGCTGCAGGCACGGCTCATGATGCAGGAGGCTGGACCTCTGAGGTCGGCTGTCCCACATGGGGAGAACCCAAAACTGGGGCACCTCCTCAGCACCCAGCTCGGGTCAACAGCAAGAAAGTCTTCCTGGCATTGGCATCAACGTGTTGACCCATGGGAACCTGGTGGGAAGCTGAACCCCTGCAGCAAACCCAGGTCTTCAGTCCCATGGTCCCCTTTACTTCACCCATACTGCGAGCACTGGAGTGAGGCGGGGTTGATGCCTTCCCCCTGTCATCCCAACCAGCCCACTGCCAGGGCAAGTGCAGAAATCCAGCCCTGGAGCTACCTGCCAAGGATGTAGTTTGACCAGGGAGCCCGGCCAAGACCAACTGGGTGATCCACCTCCCAGGCACCAGGCTGTCCCACTTGCCCTCGCTCCCCTGCTCATGCTCTACACGTTCCCGGTCAAGCGCATCGTTTTATTAATTTCTAGAGTGCTGTGGCGCCGGCAGCCTCACAGAAGAGCCTCATGGTGAAAAAAAACCACAAAACCAAACTGGTTTTTGCCTGTGTAGATTTATCTGCCCAGCGCCTGCAGTGTGTATATTGAAGCGAGCGTCACACCCAGGCGTCGCGTTACCGAATTACAAGTCTGGAGGCTGGGCAGCCAGGGACAAAAATGTTCGTCTGGAGGAAAGGACGTGGAGGGAGCGCACTGATTTACACCTGGCCGGGCAGACCACTGCCTTCGTCCCCAGCACTGGCCGCTGATTCCCGGGGAGCATTGCTCGATGGCTCTTCCTCCATTTGCTTATTTGGAATATGGGGGGTGATAATACCCATCACCTATTTGCAAGGCTGTTGTGAATTTTCATGAGCCACCATCTGAACGGGGCTTTGAGCAGGAAAACTGCTGTATCAGCTCTAGGCAATGATAAACAATACTCAGCATTTACATATTCAAAGCACTTTGATTAACTCTTGGGGTTTAAGGACTTGAGTCGATTCCCACCCGACCGGAATGGCAGCTGGACAGGGTTAGCACCGGGCGTTGGGTGCGAGCCGGGGGGGGGGGAGGGGGGGGGGGGCTGGGGCTTCAACCAGC
>NW_009727258.1:343-552 GCF_000703405.1 Apaloderma vittatum | reverse complement strand
TCGTCCCCATCCGCGGGAAGGGGTGAGATCCCGCCCTAGGAAGCGGGCGTGGAGCATGGAGCATCATCCGTTCTGCTGCAGAAGCCGTAACCAGGTGTTAAATAGCTGTGAAATTCTAACTTGATTTATGCAGGAGTTGCCAAATAAAGGGATTTTTCTTTTCCTTTTAAAAAAAAAAGTAGAAAAATTAGGGGATGGTGGGCCCATGC
>NW_009727258.1:0-303 GCF_000703405.1 Apaloderma vittatum | reverse complement strand
TGTGATCTCCTCCCTAGCCCACCTGCTAATGTCACGGGGGCAAAAAGGAGCCCAAACCCAGGAGCGTGATTTATCATTTGATTCAGTAGATTTTTTTTTCTTTTTTACCAAATCTTTTTGATTTTAAATGCCTCCCCTCCCCTTTGGGGATACTCAGTTTCCCCCGGGGTGCCTACTGCAAGGGGATCCTTACAGCATTCTTATTAAAATCACTGTCAAACAAGAGCAAAACCTGGTAAAACTTCGGTCCCAGTGACTTCGGATGAGGAGGTGCCTGCACAGGGGAGGGGGGGCCCGCGGGGA
>NW_009727257.1:368-656 GCF_000703405.1 Apaloderma vittatum | reverse complement strand
GGGCTGCCCACGGACGATGATGGCACAGCCTGACAGCACCTGCGGGGAGGCAGAGGGGTCACAGGGGGTTCCCTGGCAAAGGAGAGCGGCCGGGAGGCAAGAAGTGACAAAGCTGAGCGTGCAGATGGGTCACCCAAATCGGATCTGTCGTCCTCGCACGCCATCACAGGAACCAGCCCTGCAAAAACCCGAGGGTTCCCCAAAAGCTCCGTCCCCGTAAAAGACCCCCAAAACCACCCACAGCACTACTAGGGCCAGCAAAGGCTCAGCGCTCAAAACTCAAGGGCT
>NW_009727257.1:0-246 GCF_000703405.1 Apaloderma vittatum | reverse complement strand
GAAGGGATGCGGCTCGGGGGCAAAAGGAGTTACCGGCCAAAAACCAGAAAAAAGCGGGGTCAAAAGGAGAAGGCAGACACTGAGCAGCTCTTGGTTAGCTGGAGACACCACGGCAGGGCTCCGGCTCGAAACCTAGGGCCACGCAGAGGAAATCGTGCTTCAGGAATTATTAAAAAAATAAAACCAAACACCCCCCAAAAGTTCAAAAAGTTGCGAGGGGAACGGCAGCGGAGCACAGGGCTGGCA
>NW_009727256.1:0-2659 GCF_000703405.1 Apaloderma vittatum | reverse complement strand
CGTGAGGAGGTGACTTTGGACGGCGCTGGTCAGAGGATGAGAACGGGGCTCAAGTGCGTTCATGGCAATCGGAGGGCTCAGGAGAACACCGGAGCGATGCCTGATGATGACGGTCACCTCCACGAAGCACACATGAGTGACCCAACGCTTCCCGTGCCCCCGTTCCTGGTGATCCCAGCAGACTGGGGGTTGCCCACCCTCCCTGCCCACAGGACCACCGCTGTGGGAGCAGCGACATCCCCTTTGCAGACACCGAAAAGGGTCAGGGAGCAGCTGTGCTCGCTGGATGTTCCTGTCCCATGGCGGGGGCTGGTGGGATTTTGCTCCCTCAGCACTGAAAGAGCTGGTGGGCGCCGTGGCAGGACCCTCTCCATCACCTGCCAGTGGCCCGGGGGAGGTCCCCGCTGGCTGGAAGCCACCCAACATCATTCCTCTTGACAACAAGAGCGAGAGGGAAGATCCCAAAAACTACAAATCCGTGACCTGACCTCAGCACCGGAGAAGCTCTGGAGAAAGAAAATCATCCCGGGCGTGATACAGGATCGACAGGATTATTGGAGCATTAAACAAGAACAAGGTAATCACGAGAGCAGAGAACGTTGAGGTGAGGGAGCTAAACCCGACGAGCTGTAATTATAGACATTAACCAAGCAAGACTTTGTGGACCAACTGACCAAGCCCTGCAGGCTGTGAGCTCAAACGTACCCAGGTATGGCCAAGGAACCCAAGAGTCTGCCAGAAGGACAACCACGGGAAGACCACCAGGGGTCTCAGAAGACCACCAAAGACCCTCGGAAACACTAACGAGCGTGCACAATGAGAGTGGAGCTCATGAGACTGATTTTGGGGAATTAATTTGAGTATGTATGATTATTCCAGGAAATGTAGCGAATATGTATGACTTTGGGTAATATGAGCGTCGCTTTAGGCGCTATAGGGCAGGCACGGTAGGTGGAGTGATCCCCCCGTGCAGCCGGTGCCGTAATAAACAATGCCTGACTTTTCGTACTACGTTGGTGTCAAGAGGTTTTATTCCTGATTTCGGTGACAGGTGAAAGGCCTGTAGGTAACAAAGGGGTCACCAGGCGCTGCCACCGCGCGGTTGCAGAGGGATGGTGCTGTTCCACTCCTTAGGTATCCTGCCAGGACAAGGGCACCCACCCTGTTACCCAAAATGAAAGGACCGAAGCCTGAACGGAACCAAAACTAAATAACAGTTTTGCCCCAAGTCTCGTTTTCAACCACCACCTGTTCCTATGTTCGGTTCGTCTCAGTAAATCATCTGTGTGTGAGACGTTAATTTGGCTGAGTAAATCACGAAATTAGTAAAATTAGCAGCAGGTGCCTGGGAAAGATAAAGGGAGATCTCATGCCATCACCAAAGATAAACGTTCTAGATAGTCCGGTCTCCTCAAGCGTACCTCTGCCCCCCATCCCATCCTTACAGGATGAAAACTGTAAGGTTTTGAGTAGAATTTGAAGAAGTTTCTTCCAACCGTACAGCTGGACTGTAGGAGATTCTTCCTCCCCTTATTCAAGATGTCAGATGAGAATATTTTCCTTGGGACTGAGAGCCCTCACCTGAGAGAGAGGGGAAGTGACTGACACACACGTGGTATTTTGCCATGCCTTATTGTTAATACCTAGCGCGCTTTTTAAATCTGTGCGTTCCCAGAAATCACTCAGTTTTGCAGACGTGTATCCTGCGTATTGCTTTTAAAATTGCCGTAGTGCATTCCCCCGCTGCAGCCATAAAACCTGCAGCAGTGAGTGTATTGGGCCAGGGAGTGAAATTCAAATAAATCGCCCGTCTGAACCTCGCAGTGAAGCCTCTCTCCGTCACACTGGTGCTGGTCGGGAGATTGACCCGTGATCTCGACACCCCATTAGCAAGCTGGGTGACGATCCCCAACCAGGAGGTGCTGCTGGCTCTCTCGAGGGACAGGACGGATCTGGGCGGATCGGGGCTCTGGGCAGCCATCAGCACCACGAGACGGAGCCAGAGCAAACGCCGGGTTCTGCGCCACAGCGGGAGCGACACCGGGCACCAGCGTGAGCTGAGGAACAGCCAAGGGTTCTGGCTTCCTCTGGTTTGGGGACAAGGGGCTGAGGGGCCACCTTGCTGCTCCCAGCATCTCCCGGGGGGGGACGTGCAGAGGTGGGTGCTGAGCCCTTCCGATCGGTGCGGAAGGGACACACGGAGTGAAGCGATCCTGCGGTGCCGGCTGAGGGGGGCAGCGGGGCTGGGAGGGGGGTGACTGCAAGACTCTGAATCCAGCACATCTGAGCAGAATGTGGAAGATGAGGACCGAGGAGACACCTTCCAAGAGGGTGAGGCCGCTTCGGAAGTTGGCCGCTGAAAACCGGTGTCACATCAAGAGAGCACCAGTGAGTAGTGAGCGACCGGAGCTGGGATCAGGTTCTGGGTGTTAGGCGTGTAACTGAGGGACTGATCAGGGGGTCGAAGCCCCTCTCTGGAGGTCCCCAGCTCGAGGTGTCACCTCAGAACTAATAGAAGAGGACTTGGAAACCTTCAGCTGGACTTGACACTCTCAGCAGAGTCCCAGGTCAGACCTGGAGCCGTGTGCCAGTGGTGCCGGGAGACAAGCGTGGCCGGAGCGGTTCCTTGGGGGGTCTGGGGCCGTCACAGCCCCTTCCC
>NW_009727255.1:1497-2178 GCF_000703405.1 Apaloderma vittatum | reverse complement strand
CCCCCTGCCGATGGGGACAGCTGAGCTCTTCCTATGCCATCAGCACTGGTAAAAGGTGTAAAACATATTTAGCAGCTGTCAGGCTGGGTGAGCTGCGTGCGAGAGTGTTAAAACACGGCTCAGAAGGGTGAAAAACCAGAAAATCATAGAATAGAATCAGAGTTGTCAGGGTTGGAAGGGACCTTAAAGAATATTAGATAGTTCCAACCCCCCTGCCGTGGGCCGGGACAACCCCCACTAGTTTTTTCCCAGAGCCCCATCCAGCCTGGCCTGAAAAACTCCCAGGGATGGGGCTGCCACCCCCTCTCTGGGCACCCTGTGCCAGGGTCTCCCCACCCTCCTGGGGAAGAACTTCTTCCTCACGTCCCATCTGAACCGACCCATCTCCAGCTTCGATCCATTCCCTCTAGTCCTGTCACTGCCCGACACCCTCACAAGCCCCTCAAAGAGTCCCACCCAGACTTATATGTGTGTATATATATATAAGCGCGTTTTCAAGGTAGAATATTTATACTTTTACTAGATTTCATCTCAAATTTTGCTGCCTTTCCCTTCGAGCATGATTCAACCTTTCTCAAAGCCGGCAGCTCGTTGAAGCAACTCATCGACTCGAAACTATTTTCTGCAGCTGCTCGATTTGGCCCCAAAAACACGGACAAAACAATTCACTTCAAGGTCCGA
>NW_009727255.1:1124-1324 GCF_000703405.1 Apaloderma vittatum | reverse complement strand
GGCTTCAACCTCTCCGTTTCCATCTCGTTTCCATCTTCTGGATGTTCTCCCATTCCCCTGTGTCTCCCTCTCCCCCTGACATCCCCTTCCAACCTGTTTTCTGTCACATGAACTCCTTCCTCCGCTGCTCCTTCCCTCCCTCTCTCGGCCACTCGCTCCCTCAGGTACCTGATCATCGAGAACTTCATCCCACCAGAAGA
>NW_009727255.1:748-1019 GCF_000703405.1 Apaloderma vittatum | reverse complement strand
GCGACCCAGGGGCACGAGTCCTCTCGTGGCCAGGCAGGGCTGTCCCCAGGGCTGGGGGGCATCAGGGACCCCAGGGTGCTTGCAGGTGCCTATGGGTGGAAATCGTCTCCTTCCACCAGGAAGGGCCACCCCTCACTCCGTTTGTCACTGGTTGGACGCGGTTTTAGTAGGTGTGTGCGGTCTCCAATAGATGTTTCTCTTTTATTTTATAGAAACAGCAACCAAATGAAGAAGCGGCCGACCTCTGCCGTGGGGTACAAGAGACCCATCA
>NW_009727255.1:0-271 GCF_000703405.1 Apaloderma vittatum | reverse complement strand
TAAAGGGAGGCCAGACTCTGGAACAGATTGCCCAGAGAGGGTGGGGCTGGCCCCCTCCCTGGAGATGTCCAAGGCCAGGGTGGATGAACCTGGAGCAACCTGGGCTGGTTCAGGGCGTCCCTGCCCATGGCAGGGGGTGGGTTAGAGCATCTCTAAGCTCCTTTCCAACCTGGGTCATTCTGGGATTCTATGGATGGATCGTGTGTGGATGGATGGGTGGATGGACTGGTGGATTGATGGATGGGTGGTGGGTGGATGGATAAATGGATGG
>NW_009727254.1:1110-1461 GCF_000703405.1 Apaloderma vittatum | reverse complement strand
CCCTCCCCGCCACGGCCGGGGCAGCGTGACCTGAACTGCCGGCCTGTGGGTCAAAATGACCAGTTAGGCTTAAAAAAAAAATAAAATCAGTCTAAAGAAAACAACTCAGAGGGGATGGAAGCCCTGCACCCTTCATCTTCCGAAAGCGGGATCTCCGCCCCTCGTCTGGAACTGGATTTTTATTGGAAATGAGCATTAATCATCCCAGCCTGGCAGACAAGGGGTGGGTACAGGGGTGCTGAATCCCAAAAGGTAAATCCCCACAGCTGAGAGGAGCAGGGTCCAGGGGAGCTCCTGGGGTTCAGATCTCCATTTCCGGGCTCGGAAAGGGGTGACAGGCTGTGGAGATTC
>NW_009727254.1:0-1098 GCF_000703405.1 Apaloderma vittatum | reverse complement strand
CCCCCCCCCCCAAAAAAAACCAACCCTCCAGAGGCTGAGGATGGGGCTCCCGGGCTCCACCACCTCCCTGGGACACAGTGGGGAACAGATTTCCCGCAGCCCCACGCAGCGTCGGACAAAGTCACATTCCACCCTTGGATCCCTGAGGAAACTAATGGCCACGGAAACTTCGCCAAGATAATTCACCCATCCCAGTGCACCCGAAACACCCGTGAGGGCTCACAAATGCCATCGCCATGGGGCTGAGGGTCCTGGGCAGGTCGGGACAGACAAACCCCTCGCTGAGGGGCAGGGCTGGATGGGGCACTGAAGGCTGCCAGACACTCTCTAACGCCTCTCCCTCCCCAAACGGGAAGGGAATGAGGCAGAGAGACTTTAATGGATTGGAAAAAGAGAACGAAACCAGCTTTAATAAAACAATAATTGTGCTGATAAGGGAATAATGAGAATGATTAAATGTATACAAACCCCATGGGGGCTGCAGAGCTCAGCAGCAGCGGGAAACTGGACACAGGAGCTGGATTTGGGAACTTGGGGTCAGAAGATCGGATGGAGTCCTCGTGGGGCGCCGGCTGCTGAAGAAAAGCCCTTAAACCTCAGTTTATACTGAATATGACATATGTGGAAGGGTAAGCTCTTGTTGGTCACCTCTCCTCTCTGTTCCTCACTGGAGGTGCCACTTTTTACTTCCTTTTACACCCCAGCGCCCAGAGCGTGGCACACGAGATCCAGCAGCGACCTCGGTCACTACAGGAGTGAGAGTATAAGTAGAGTGTCTGTACAAATAAGTGATAAAACAAGAAGGGGAGTGTGTGTGGGTTTTTTATGTTAGTGATGGAACCAAGAGAAGAGTGTCCTTCATGGACGAGGGAGCCACAGGATGTCGTCTGGGAGGAGATAACGAGACATCTGGACAATCAGGGCTGTTAGTTAAGCCAACAGCAAGCACGCTCTCAGCTTTTGAAAGAGCGCACAGGCTTCATTGGCCTGTGAATATTCACTTCTCCACCCCAGGTGGCATGAAGTTGGAGTTAATGAAACGTGCGATGTGTGTTGTGAAGGGAGAATGTGTAGGAGAAAGGGCCCTGGGGGTGCTGG
>NW_009727253.1:24966-26636 GCF_000703405.1 Apaloderma vittatum | reverse complement strand
TGCGACCTTCCCTTTGAAAATCGCAACAGGGCGAAAGAAACCATTATGGTTGCTATTAAAAAAAATAAATAAATAAAAAATTCATACTTCTCTGCGGGTTTGGGAGCGATGGCGCATCCTCCCCAGCCCCAGGAGCAGGCAGCGATATTTCCCCGTTTTCTCACTCGCAAACTATTTAATCAAGGCAGGGCAATCCCAGAATGAGCCCTCTTCAGAGCCCGCAGGAAAAATGACCCAGCGCCGGTTGGAAGGGGAAAGCGGGCTGGTGAGATGCCAGCATTCACGGGCTGGCAGCAGGAAAGGATTAAAACACCAGATTACAGGATTCCCCTCTGGGGACACGTGTTCCTGTGATAACTCATTCCCTGACCACCAGCCAACCTGCCCTGCCCTGCGAGTTTAAAGCACGCGGGTTGTTCGGTCCTGCTCTCGGCACACAGACCCGCGGGCTGCTGAGGGAGGGAGCCAAGGATTTGCCAGTGAGTGAAGAAAAACAAACCTCCAAAACCAGATCAAAACCAGGGGGGGTGAGGGAAGTCTTGATAGGAAACACACACAAGCCTGGAAGAATTGCCCGGCCTCGACTAAATCTCAGCTTCCCTCTGCCTGGGATTCCCGATTTCATGGGCTCAGAGCTGGAGGGGTTTGTGTTTAACGAAGGACAAGCAAGCAGGCACACAGCAGCAGCAGGGAGGTGAAGCAGAGGATGCTCATCGTGCAGTGTCAGGAGGGAAATAAAGGATAAAAATCGCCGCAGCAGCACACAATAAAGGCAAGAGACATGCTTTAGGCGGGGTGCTGTTTGTTGTCCTTTCTTCCCCTCCTCGAGGGTACACAGGGACATCTTGGAAAGCTCTCCACATCCCCACCTACATCCATCTCTGCTTTTTTTAAAACTATTTTTGAAATCCTTCCTCTCCCCCGCGGGCCTGAATCATCTCTCGGCTCCCCCTGGCGCCCTGCAAGAAGCCTACGGGAACGGACCCGACGGGTTTCTGGGGACAGCGGAGGGTCAGGTATAAACCTGCAGCGAGGAGGAGGAGGACGGTTCGTACTCACCGGTCTGGAGGGTCTGCCTGCCCCCCGAGAGCACTCCCAGGGGCAGGGTACCTGTGGGGGTCAGGCCTTTGAGGGTCAGCACGCTCTCGCTCTCCTCGCTGTGAAGAAAGAGGCAAGACAAGCAGTCACCAAGGGGTTAACGCCGATGACGGATCTCTAGGCAGTTCACCCAGGCCCCCAAAAAACTGGGACCCCCCGAGCTGCTTCCTTACCGAAGGACCGAGAAGACACGTGCCATCTTCCCAATGGCTCTGATCTTATTCCTTATGATCTCTTTACGGACTGTTGTCCCACCTTGGGGAGAGAAAAAAAAAAAACAAACACAAAACCAAAACGCCGGCATGTTTAAGGTTTCCTGCTTTCAGGTAACGTCAATATGAAGCACCTGCCTGACTCCAGGAAAAGAAATCACAGTTTGCAGTCACAGCTACGCTCTTGAGAGAACAAGTGCTGAGAGGATGGCGGTGAGAAGGGCAACACCAACGAGCTTTAAAGGTCGAGAGAAAGTAGAACCACCAAAGGGAACGGAGCGGGGAGGTCTCGGTTCAAAGCTCCACACGGGACGTAACACAAATGACTCAGCCACGTGGACACAGGTTGGTTTTGGTTTT
>NW_009727253.1:18707-24916 GCF_000703405.1 Apaloderma vittatum | reverse complement strand
GGGAGGGCTGAGTCTGCTTTGCCCCCCCCCCTTCCCCGCAAAGTGAGATACGTGAGCTCGCCCTTCCGCTACGGAGACCCGGAGAGGAGAGGAAAAAAGCACAGAGGGTAACTGAGAACGGAAATCAAACAAAATCCAAGTAGAAAAAAAAGGAAAAAAAAAAGAGGTAAAGGGATGCATCTCCTCTCAGCTGAGATTCCTCACATGGCCCAAGTACACATGAGGACAGGACAAGCCAACCCGGAGGTCCGACATGCACCGCTGGCTCAGCCATGCACTAAGTGGCTGCTTTTTTTACGTGACCCCGTTCCTCGGAAGTTCCTGGAGGAACGCAGAAAGGGTTAAAAAAAAAAACCAACGACACACGGGCGCTCATGTTAAAAACTGAAAGGGGATGAAGAGGCCGCCCAACTAGTCAGCTATTCCAATCCACTCCGAGGAATCTGGTGGCACAGGCAGTGAAAATTAAGCTCGTAGCAAATTCTAGCCGGGTACCTTTCTGATAGCTTGAAATGTAGTGATCTTCAGGGAGAGGAGACACCAAGAAACAAGTAGATGAAGACAGAGATAGAAGAAACAAATTTAATTTCCATGGGAGGGAGAAAGAAAAAAACAAAAAACAAACCACAAACAGAAAAACAAAACCAAAAAACGAAATGCAATGGGAGAAGCGGGTTCAAGACTCGACCTGTCGACGGGAGCAGCGGCACCTCGTTGTTCCACAAGGTTCTGCTTCTCTGCGGGACAGACCGTCCTCACCCTGCATGGACCTGCCCGGGCAGCTCCCCCCAGGGCCCCACGCCTGCGCCCCAGCTTTCTCGGGGTCTCTCAGGCGATTCCCCCCAAGACAGAAACTGCAGAGCAGCTCAGCAACTCTCGGTTCTTGCACAGCTTCAAACTCAGGGCCAAAAACAGCATTCTGCTTTTTTTTGTTTTTTTTTTTGTTTTTTTTTCATTTGGGAGGGGGTTGATACAAGAAGCTGCCTCCCAGAGGAGTTCACTGCAGCAGAGGAGAAGACTGGGTGGATGTTTTGGTGCAGAAAGTTTTGAATTGGGGGAAAACGCAGCCGCTCGGGAAGCAGTCTCTGGAAGGAGGAGGAAGCCATTCTCCAGAGTAGCTGGCAAGAAGCACCTGCCGCAGTGAATGTGATTTAATTTCTCTGTGACTGAATAGCAAAGGGAAAAAAAAAAAATAGAAATGATTCCTAAGCAGAACTGCGCAAGGGTTGGCCAAAAGGGAACTGGAGGCCCTGGCTGGGCACCCAGCTCTAAGTCAAGCGCTGATCGCTCTCGAGCTGCCATCAGACACCTTCCCCACCTCCGCCCCCGCACCGTTACCAGCTCAGCTGCAACGGCATTTTTTTTACCTTCCAATGTCTCATCGCCATCTGAGATCAACTCGTCATCGGAGCATATGTTGAGGATGTTAACGAGCATTTCTGTGACTGTAAGAAGCACAGACAGGGCGGTTAGAGAGGCCTGGGGCGCGCACTTGGCAGCCGAGAGGCAGCTGGAGGACGAGCTGGACAAGCAAAGCATCTCAAGGTCATTTCTACTCTGGAATTTGGAAGCCCGAAGACGCTTCCAGCCGTGCGCTGCTGGTACCTGGCAGCGGTAACCCAGAGCAGACGACACGCTGTACACCCTCTGCCAAGGAGGTGGATGAGGTCCAAGCACGTCGCAGATGAAGCAGCCGCGGGGCGCGGGGTGCCAACATTCAGGCAGAGCAGCTTCGGGCTTGCTGAGGGTCCCCCCTCCCCGCCCCAACCCGCCCAACAGGCCAGCTGGCTCCAAAAATGTCACATCTGGGCAGGGAGGGAACTCAACCTTTGGTTGCTCAAAGTCAAAAAAAAAAACCCCTTTGGCAACTCAGACCTTGAGGTCGTGGTCCAAGCAGGCCACGGTGGGGTGGAATTTAAACTAAAACCCTCTCTGTGCTGAGAAACTGATGCAAAGTCTTGGTCATGCTTTAAGCTGCCTTCAGAGCAAAATAAGCCTTTACACTGAAGCAAGTGATTCCTTTTTGGCCGGCCACAAGCCAAGGGGAGACTGGAATTTCTCCCAGAGCAAAAGAAAGGTCTCCACGTTCTGAGGTGGGGCTATACCACCCCCAATCAGCTCCAGCAAGAATGCAGAAATAGCCAGAAAGGATCGTTTTCCCTCGTTTAGGAAGCTTTTACCAATATCAACAATTATTTCCGCAAGAACTTTACCAAGTAACACGCAGATCAACTTGAACCTGAACAGCTTCCCAGTGCTAATCGGTATTCATGAGTTTCAACGCTCTCCCAACACATTTAACAGCCTGCGGGGCAGGTTTCCAGCACTGAGGGTGCTGGGACCAGTCACTGGGCGTAATAGAAATTCAAATTCTCTCTTACCCTTTTCCCCTACAAAAGGCAAAGACCATGTGAAGACATCCATGAAGTTTGGAAGCCAGTAGGGGTGAGGGGAACAGTTGAACTGCCTGATGTTCATGACGTTGTTTTCGTATTTCAGCACAGCAGCTAGGAGAGAAAAAAGGAAAGACAACCCACGTCAGCCCCTGGGAGCTGGACCTGCACTGAACGAACCTTCACCACCAGGAGCCTGCAGTCACGCAGAATCAGATGATCAGCTCTCCAAAACGAGAAGGCTTAAGCCACAGGTTTGTTTTTTTCAGTTTACCCATTACTTTGTCTCCCTCAAGCTTACCAGAAAAGCAAAGGTCAGTTTAACAAAGCTGTTCAAATTTATGCAAATGAGAAACTCCCCACAGTACTGTGTTTTTAGAGGCACAGGGAAATTAAAACCTTGCCTATACCAGCAGCTCCTTTTTATGGCAACGTTGCCCAACCCTGCTCTGCTGTCACGTGGCTGGAAACCAACACATTATTCTAACCTTCATAACTTGACAGCTAATTGCCACAGTCACACGTTAAGGCAGAGAACTTCCAGCTCAGTTTAGCATTTAAATCTCTTTGCCATTTCACGCCTAAGAACACGGGCGAGGGCAGAGCGGGCGAGGCAAGGCAAGGTAGGAATCCTAAGAGTGGCCTTGCCAACCTTACCCTTGTTGTTATAGACATCTAGGTAATTTGGTGCAGAGAAGATTGTGATTAACGAGGGAAAGCCCGTTGTCTGGCTCTTCCTGTACATTCGGTACCTGAAAAAAAACAGGTCAAGTGTTAAAGGACTTGCTAAGGACGGTCCTTTCTTACTTAAGGAGCGCTCCCTGGCACTTACCCAGCGTCCTGGGCTTCGTGAGCTCGGATTACAGATAACAAACTATTGTTCTGCAAAAATTCACAAACTGCAGGATAACTGGAAAATAGAAAAGGAAGCTCATGTCAGCAGGTAGCACAGGAGAACACCCAGCGTCACCGAGGATTTGGTTTCACGCGGTTTGTGTCCGGCATCACCCAATCGGGTCAGTACGTATTATATCATTCAAAAATTAGTTGTAAAGCATTCTGCCAAACTGCTAAATTCTCCCCAGGAGCTGGGCTAAGAGTAGTCTGTCAGCGCAAATGCTTCTCTTTTAGACACGGAAAGATTATTTCCTAAAGGTCCTGGTACTCCAAAGGCAGCCTGAGGGGTGCAAGAAGCGTCTCTGCTGTCCAACAGCACAATTTCGTAAAGCAAAGGGAGATCAGTATCACAGGAGGAGAAAAAACAAGCAAGATTTTGTGGGTTAGAGCCAATTGTTTCAGGGGAGACAAAAAGCCCCCCTAAAACACCACTCACCTGTAGAAATAGGAGCAGCCTCGAACGGTGTTGTGGGCGAAATGCTCCAGCGTTTTCTCGTTGCCGTAATCCTCGGACGGATCGGACCAGAGCAGGTCACACATTGGACCAAAGGCTGGAGGCTCCTTAAACCTGTCTAACTGGAAAACGGACCCAAAATCAGGCCGACGCCTGAGAGCCGCGGCCCCATCCACACCCCGATGGGGCAGAGTGTGGGGCCCGGGAGCCTCAACCTGGAGCTCCACGCGGGAACCGAGCCGGCCTTTCACCCCCCTGTGTAAGGTCTGTGGAAAGGCTCACGGAGATTACTTACTTTCCTAATGTCATCTAGACACGTGATTTCTGGAGACAGTCCTCCGTGCACGCACAGAAATTGCTGGTTTAAGAGGGCAGCAAGAGGAAGACAGTCGAATGTATCCATGCACGCATCATACACTCGCTCCGAGTACTTGATTCGACCTGGAAAGATGCGGGAAGAGAGGGAAGAATTGAATTCACTTACTCATTTACACAACAAAGACTGCTCAGGCTCAAAGCAGAGCTGCTTCTCCCTCATCCCTAATCTTTTTTTTAAAGGGGGAGTCATTCAGGCATCCAAACCTCCATGACATAGGAAGGGCTGAGCAAAGCTTTGATCAGCCAACACGCTGATAAATAAGTTTGAGGAATCTAACTCCTAAGGTGATGTGGAAACTGGACGCCTGTGGGCCACCAAATGGAATTTGCATCCGTGTATTAGTGAAAATGCTGGTTGGACATGAAGCCTCCCCAGTAATCTGGACGTTGTTAAGAATATTAACCTCGTTTGAAGCTATTTTCCAGAACACCTGCGCTAAGATGAACACAGAAAAGAGGTTGGGCTGTAAGAGAAAACTCGGGATACTACTAAAGCTTTACCTACCCTCGTGCTGCACCTCCAGGCTCAAAGAGCCTTACCCCAGCCCGAGCTGCCGGGCACTGGGAAACGCAGCAGCTGTTTAATTTGGCCCAGCAATATGACACAGTCGTTTAAGATAGGAATTGCCTTTTTGGATGGACACGGATGCTTGGAGTCCCAACGTGACCAAGAAACCTGCAGTGAAAGGAATCTCCAGGCGGGATCTCTCGGGGCTGCAGGCAATGCCGATCTCTGCTGGAGGCCTCCCCTCCACAGAGGTGAAGAGGATGTTTCGATACGTTAAGCAGAGATATCGTGGCCCAGCTAAAAGCACCTTCGCTCTTACAGCACGCCTCCAAGCACGTTCAGGAATCTCTCTCAACACTTCCCGCTAGAACGGAGAGCAGGAGCAGAGATTGCTGCACGTTGAGCTTTCTTCTGGCACCCCACAGCCCCTTCACAGGGCAGCGAGATGTTGTCATAGCCAGATCATCAAGAACCCTCCTTACTGCTAAAAAACCTCCTCTCTAAAGCAAAAAAAAAAAAAAAGAAGCCCATGAATGGAAAGTTCAGTTTGCCTCCAGCTTTATTTTAGAGATGCTAATAGTTTGCTTTTTTTTTTTTTCCCCCAGCTGCACGCTACAGGAATTGGAAAGGCAGTACCTTCTCTTTTCCAAAGGGGAAAAAAACCCAACCCCATCACCTCCGGCTCTCTGGTTCAACCCGAGCCCAGCTCCACAGGAGCTCATCTACCACTGTGTGATGACTACAGCACCCAGCGGAGAGCTGGCTGGTGTTTTCCAACTCCTTTCTGAGTAACCAGATGTTGTTATGTCGGTACCTCTCAGCCTCATCCCGTCCAGCAGCATCCAGAGCTGAAGGGCTAAAGATCAGGCCCATGTCTTGCCCTTAACTATTCCTCGAGGTCAGATCCTCAAGCAACTACTCCCCAGGAGCTGCACGTTGTTGCTCTGTTCCTTTTTTTATTGCTTGGAGGAATGGCCCTCATCCTCAGAGGAGAGGGCTCGCTCCCTGACCTTTCGCCATCATTTTGTAATTTTTTTTTTTTTTTTAAAAAAGTAAACGCGGCACAAAACTATCTTCAACTCAGCTAAAACGATCCTAAAGGTAATGATTCTCCCCAGCACAAACACTGAGGAACAAATCCTTTATTTGCTTCCAATTGTAATCACTGATCCCAGCTGCACAATCTGGAGCTGAAAGTCATTTGGCAGTAATTATACGTTGCTGGGCCTGAAAGTCAGGGGAGGGGAAGGGGGGGATGCGTGCAACTGGCTCAGGCAGCGAGACAGGGAAGATGGGTTTGATTTTCTTCCATCCACCCAGAAGGCCACATCAACGTGCGCTCAAGTCCTTTACGGGATTTATGTATTTGCTTTTTTTGTTGTTTTGTTTTAGCAGGAGCTGAAACAGGAGAAGCGCTCACATGGGGAGAAAAAAAAAAAAAAAAAAAAAAGAGACGTTTTTCCAGCTCTAGTTCTAACCAATATCACTCAGAGCAGGCCCAAAAATTAAGACCCACACTCGGTCACAACACTTTAGTAGATTTAAACCCTCCTTACGCTGCCCATACTTACATTCCTGC
>NW_009727253.1:18197-18697 GCF_000703405.1 Apaloderma vittatum | reverse complement strand
TGAGGTGCCTGCACTCGTGGTTCCCTCGGAGGAGGAACAACGTTTTGGGGTGATTTATCTTTAAACTCCATAAATACAGCACGCACTGCAAGAGAGGGAAGGAGGAGACGGCACGTCATAAAAACCCTTTTATAGGGCACTCATCAGCCGTAGACTTGGCTAAGTGTTTCTGGGAAGACGCCCAACGGAGCTGAATTCAAAGCGGAACCCTGATAGAAACCCGGCTCCATAATCGGCAGCAGATCTGAGCTTGGCCAACTCCCCCAGCGGGGGGAAAGCCACACGGAGCATTTCTCTATATTAGGCTCGAGTTGGAGAAGTGACAAATGAGATCGTATTCAACCGAAACCAGCTCCGGCCTGGTTGGGGGCAGCTTTTCCTTCCAGCAGAAACCAAAGAGAAAAAAAAAAAAAAATTTATAAAAGCACCAGTTTTGGGAGCAGCAAAGCGAAAGCAGCTGTTGCAGAGCCATCCAGATGTTGCAGAGGCAGGGAAAGGTT
>NW_009727253.1:17913-18182 GCF_000703405.1 Apaloderma vittatum | reverse complement strand
TGGTGAGTAGAGCAGGCAGCCACCCTGCCAGGCACTTATCATTAGAAAAATTAAACTGGATCTTCCCCCCGCCCCGGTCACCAACTTCCCAGCCCCGCTTCTCTGTTTTTCTGTTTACGCGGCGGTCATGTGAAGCTCGAGTTCAAAACAGGAAAAGCCTAGCCAAAAAGAATAAAAAAAAATAAAAGCGAGCTTAGCAAAGCCTTTGGGCTTTGAAGAGGGTTTTCCACATGCTCCCCGTGAGCAGTGACACCTGTAAAATATCTGTC
>NW_009727253.1:375-17873 GCF_000703405.1 Apaloderma vittatum | reverse complement strand
CTGAGCTATTTCGTGAAGGGCTGGGAAGCGAGCGTGCTTACCCTTCTGTGACACCCACCGTCAAGCTGACAGCTAAATCAGCAGGTATCTAGCCCAGGGAAACGTTATCGCATTTCCCAGGTTGATTTGGAGTGCTGGAAGGACGACCCCGCAACGACAGCAAACTCCAACATCTGGATTCGAGTCTCTAATAAGAGCTGACCCTTTAGGCTGACGGGCTACAGAAACGGCACCTGCTTAGAGAACGTGACCTGTGAAGTCTGTCAACAGTTTTACACTTCAAAAAAAAAATAAAAAAAGCTGATCTGGTGCACAGATCTCCAGGAACCGGCTGCTGTGGCACGGAAACGACCTCCAGAACCAAAATAAACCGTTTTCAAGTTAGTTTCCAGTACAGAAACCTTAGATAGTGTGGTATTTACGCACCAAAGCTGCAAGGTAAGCTCTGCATTAGTCATTCTGGCTACATGCAGGGATCCCCATAACCCCATCTAAGTTAGTGTCCAACCTCCCCAGAAAAAAAGAAAAAAGAACATCTAACTTGATTGAAATTCTGGATCCTAAACCTGAACAGAAATGGGGTGAGTGGCAGATAATTTCAGCTGTGGTTAGGGCCAGCAAAAATAATATTTTATCACATCTGTTAACAGGAGGAATGCTCCCAGCAAAACTATTTGTAATTATTCTGTGATTTCAAGCTTTAACCTCCTGTGCTTGCAATCGAAATGTCACTTTTCCGGGTTAGCAGGAGAACGGAAAAGCAAAAAATTACTACGAATGAACCAAATGATTGCCAAGGACTGGAGAAAGCCACCAGCCCTGGTGGCAGTGCAGCAGGGCAGCAAAGACACGCCTCGAGTCAAGAGAAGTGGGGATGTACACAAGGCCAGCAACCGGCAGAAGGGAACGAAAAACACATTCCAAGGGTTCTCAAGTGAACTGGAAGCGAAGGGAGTCACTCGGCACCACGATCCTTGTGGAAACACCAGGAGGAGCAAACCACAGGCAGCCAGAGCCAAGGGCTCCCGGGGTCCAAATTGGCGCCCAAAGCGTTGGGGGCCCCCGATTTGACTCCCCCTCCTTGCCCTCGCCGGGGGAAAGCTCAGCAGGCGACGGCGGGGAAGCGTGAGGGGAATCGCTCCTTGCGACCCAGGGCAGGTGCAAGAGGGGCTGTGGCCAAACCTGCCCCCGCTCGCGCCACTCGTGAAACCCTCCGAGAAAGTTAAAGCTCAATGCTGGTGAGATCCCTGCACACACCGTTCTGTAATTAGCATGTACTGCTGTAATTGGATTGAAAAAACCCCAGCCTGGCAGAGGGGTGTGCTGCCATCACGCCACCTTTGCTGACCAACCTTTTTCCCCTAGATTCTATTCTGCGTAATAAATTTGTCCCTTCACGATTGAACAAACCCTTTCTATTCGCTGTATTCTGGTTTCATGGACCGGGTTGGCCCCTGGGGCGCAAACCTCTCTTGCGTAAGGGCTGGGAGATGTCACCAAAACCACTTGGAGGAGGCACCTTGCCCGCTCGCAGCCCAACGAGAGACTCGGGACGCCGTCCCACCAGCATCTCCGAGGGGAGACACGTTCAGCCCCATTTCCCTGCTCCCCATCAGCCCCTTCCCGACCAGAGTTTGAGCCTCCGACCAGCTCGTCTCGCTGTCGTGGTGGGTTTTCCGGCACGGAGTGAAAGGCAAACGCTTCGCAGAGTTCTCTTCCACCAGACACCAGCCGGGGCAGCTTTCACACGGTTCCTCCCCTCCCCTCTCCCTGCCACAATTCGTTTCTCTAAGACAAAAACAAAAAAACCACCCTAGAAAACAAACCACAACCAAACCACGCTTCACGGCCTCATTATACTTACTGGGAAGGAGCGTTTTTAAATGAGAACTTCCCCTAAGCCAGAGGCCCAGAAATAATTTGCTGAAGACATCCAGCTGAGCCGATGAACAGAAGCTTTTGGGGTTTTTTATTTTAAAGGTTTTGTCTAAGCCACAAACTGCTCCTTTTACCTTGACAACCAAATCCTTGCAGCAACAGGGAACTCTCGGGGAGGGGTTATTTGCGCCGCTAACGAGCGCCGCTCTTCGCCTTAACACCTCCTTGGCCCCCAATTTTGCGTCCTGTTTCCTGATTGCCCGCATCGGGATGCAATTACCCCGTTACCTCCTGTTTCGTTCAGTTAAAAGGTCGGGATGAGCAGCCCCACCAGCGCACGGACGCACAAGACTTGTGAAAACCCAGCGACGTCGGCGCTCTCCCACCTTCTGCAGAGAAACCTCGATGCTTTGCCATCACCCAGTCACCCCAATTCCAACCCCAAAACACCCATGGATGGGCCATCTCTGCACTTGGGGGGACAGCTGCTTTGCATTTCATAAAACCTTGGAAAAAAATGAAAATACCATGCAAAGACACCCATCCAGTGCCGTTAACTCTTTGCTCGTAGCGATGCTCCAGCGGCAAACCTCCCGCTGTCTCGCTACCTGTTCCCCAGGTGGGAACCTCTTCAAACACCTCAGCTGCGCTTTGCAGTAGGTGGAAAGAAGAGGCACGTGTCAATAGGAACGAGGGAAATCAAAAGCCATCTCGATTTCTGCTTTATCAGTGACATCTGGATCAGCCCCCGCAGGTACTGATCAAAGCCCACCCGGATCCGTGAAAGATCAATGCCGGCTCCGTGGGGTGCAAGGGGAAGGAGGAGGGTCAAGAGCGGCATGAAATGAGAATTTTGTGCTCGCTCAGACCTTACACAAACCGACTGCCCCAAGGTTTTCAAGCCTGAAGCCGCCAGGCTGCCTCGCACGGGCCCTGGGTTGGAGCAGCAGGACACGACAGAGACCAGAGGGCGTCTAATTTTCAGGCCTTCCTCCACAAAAAAAAATAAAATTAGTTTTCCCATCGCCTCTGCTCTCCAAGATGGACTCGCCACCAACGACGCCCAATCCCAGCGCTCACTTCTGCAGACCTGGGGGTAAAATCCCCACATCAGGTCAATCGCAGAGAGCGGGAGAAGGATTTTTCACAATTCCTGCGCAGACACAGGGTACAACAACTCTCATTTCAAGGTTTCTCGGTTAATACCAACCCTCCCTCCCACCTTATCTCAGAAAGTTGCTGGGCTCTGACATGATGTCTTTTCCAGGTAAACACACCCGAGCTGCAAACCTGAGCCAAGCCATTCAAACAAGCATCTGTTCTTCCCCTTCCTCCCCGGGGGGTTTCGGGGCTCCTCCTGCCAGCACCACCAGAAATCCCAAAAAGCCACGGCCCCACCTTTCCTACCCGGGGAGCTGCTCCCCACCACACCCCGTTTGTGTTTGGGAAGCAGAAGGCTCCCTCTCTTACCGCAGGCCAGTTTGGCCACTTTTTGCGCTCCCTCCAAGATGTTGCCTCCAGCTGGAAGCTCCTTTTCTGCTCAGCTCTGCCTCCACGAACCCAGAGAGGTGCAACCTCTGCCCCTGCTAACAGCTCTCCCCTCCTGCCTGCCCCGGTGCTCCCACAGGGACCCACTGATTATTTTCACCCCTCAAGCCCAGCAGCTCGCAGCATCCCCCAAGACTCGGTCGGTGGCGTCCCACAGAGCTGACAAACCCCAGCACGAGGGCAGACGTCGGGTTAATGCCTGTGAGGTGACAAGGCAGGCTGTCACGGGGGCAGATCCGCGATGAAATGCCTCGGCACCCAGCTCCCGGGTCACAGTGAGATGTTCAACAGCCTCGGTGATTTATTGCTCCTTGCTCCTGACCCCAACACCGCAAGGTCGATGCTTTCAGGGGGACAGCAGGGAGGCAGTGACTCAGCCATGCAGAGTCTCTTTTCCCTGCTAAGCTGAAGCCTGCAAGTTTTTAAACGTTTGCTTCCCACTGCCTGGTAGGATCCTGTTGCCTGCAACACACAATCAACTCTCCCTCTTGTTCCCCTGACTGACAG
The DNA here is from genome assembly GCF_000703405.1 of Apaloderma vittatum. Classification (NCBI taxonomy): domain Eukaryota; kingdom Metazoa; phylum Chordata; class Aves; order Trogoniformes; family Trogonidae; genus Apaloderma; species Apaloderma vittatum. The sequence continues at coordinate 13,940 of NW_009727253.1, read as the reverse complement.
CTACAAGTGATATCAAAACTCCAGTTCAGAAGCGAGAATTTAGTCGTTAACCCCATCGCTGCTGTTCAGTTCTGTTTCTGGGTGAGGGTCCAACCCTAAATCTTCACGTGTGGACACCACTTCCCTGCCAAAAATCACACCCTAAGTTACCTGTTACATGTTCTTCCTTGCACACAAAACCAGCCAAGAGCACAAAATCCAGCGCAAGAGCCGGATTTGCTCATTTAGTTCCACCCTTTCGGTTAGTTTGGTATCAGCACCCGCAGGCTCAGCTTTGTCACCTCTATACTGAAGTAGCCTCTGTCCACGTAGTCTCCCAGGAAGAGGTAGCGGGTGTTATTGGGTGATCCTCCGACTTCAAACAACTTCATCAGGTCAAAAAATTGCCCATGGATGTCACCGCACACTAGGGAAGGAAGAACAGCACAAAAGAGGGACTGAATTACACGCCAAGAAAAGAAAGGTCGTGACAGCAGCGAGGAGCTGTGCCCTGACCCAAGCCACCCCTGCTTTACATCCAGCTTCTGCAAAGACGTACTCGATCTACATCAGCAAAACCCTCTCTTCTGAGAGTTCAGGCAATTAAAAAAAACCCCTCGCTGATGGTAGGAACACAGTGAAAAAAAATAACACAAAAATCCCCGCTGCTTTGAGCAGCTCCTATTTCCTAGTTGGCCCTTATTTAGGGCTGGGGCTGCAGAAACCTCTCTGACCTGTGATGGGAGCCTCCACCTCGATCATCGTCTTCTCGTGCCTGAGGATGGCAGCCCCATCGTTGATGATCTTGAGCGCCGCGTCCTCTTCCAGGCGCCCTTCCTTCACCAAGTGGCTCTTCAAGACGTCAAGCCTCGGCTTCCCATCCTCAAACACCTCCTTCAGAGTGAGCCGCTGCGTGGGAGGGAACGGGACAGCTGGAAATGGAAGCGAAGAAGTTAGCAACATGTCTCTTTCGGAAGGAGAAAGGGGGAAAAAAAAATCAAAAATTACAGTCTTTTCATTCCAAGCCTCAAGATGAACATATACTGGGAAACATGTTCGCATTGAAATTGAAATTATGCTCTCAAATAGCGAAAGAAGGGAAACTTAGGCTGCCAGAGCAACCAAAGACACCCCTCAGCGTGTTTAAAAAGCCACGGTGTGCAGACGAAACGCCATATGCAGAAACCGCCGGCACCGAAGCTGCCTCCTGCTTCAGCGGCGAGAGTCGTCATCGCAACGTGGCGCTAAAACGGGACCGCACGCAAATAACGGGGAAAAAAAAATTAAAAAAGAACAAACCACACCGGTTCTAGCAACCAAGGTAGGAGGACCAAGATGTAAAATTGTTGCTTATCAGGAAACCGTACACACCCACCGAGCAGAAGCTGCCTCTCCCAGGCAACGGCCTCGCACCTCTCGGTACGGGCCAGCGCCAAAAGCGTCCCCCCACGCTGCGCAATCGGGAAATTCTGATGGAATCCAACATTTCTGGCGAGTTAAGGCCTCGCCTACTTGCAACTCTTTTAACTCTAGATCGAAAAACACCCTGTGCAAAGCTGTTGTTATTAGTATTTTCACACCAGGTAATTGTATTATCCGTGAGAAGGTGACCTCCAGCAGAACGGATGGCACAGGAAACAAAAATAATAGTTCTAAGTGAGAACCAACTGACTTCCTCGCCTACCTTCTCCAGGCTTGGCTCAATTAAAAAAGAACCAAGTGGAGAAGACGTGACGCCAGCGTTATATTACAGGCTACACAGTGCCTCGAGTTTTGCCAGATATCCCCCAGATTACCCCCAAACCGGGAAGGCCTTTTCCAGCTGTTTCAAGGACGCTGGTGCCAGCCTGGTTCTGAGCAAGCAGTGTCCCCAACTCCCTCCGCAGAACCCGCTCCCTGGATAATGCACCAGCACTTCCACATCTCCCACCGCCGCTGCCATCGTGTCGCCTGGCGAAAGGCAGGTTTGTGCTTTGCCGCGATCCAGCCAGAGCGGAAAAATATCTGACGTGCAAACGGAGTCGACATCCTCACCCATCACCCAGGAAAGGCATCCCACGTGCGGAAATAGGCTGGATTTAACGGGAGGGTTGTGTCCATCAAATAATGCAGAACCCCAATAGATGCAGAACCCCAAGAGATGCAGAACCCCAAGAGATGCAGAACCCCAAGAGATGCAGAACCCCAAGAGATGCAGAACCCCAAGAGATGCAGAACCCCAAGAGATGCAGAACCCCAAGAGATGCAGAACCCCAAGAGATGCAGAACCCCAAGAGATGCAGAACCCCAAGAGATGCAGAACCCCAAGAGATGCAGAACCCCAAGAGATGCAGAACCCCAAGAGATGCAGAACCCCAAGAGATGCAGAACCCCAAGAGATGCAGAACCCCAAGAGATGCAGAACCCCAAGAGATGCAGAACCCCAAGAGATGCAGAACCCCAAGAGATGCAGAACCCCAAGAGATGCAGAACCCCAAGAGATGCAGAACCCCAAGAGGTGCAGAACCCCAAGAGATGCAGAACCCCAAGAGATGCAGAACCCCAAGAGATGCAGAACCCCATCTCTTTTAAATGCAAATAGAAGGACTATTTAGCCTGGCAAGGGAGGGGAAGAGAAGTACAAAAGAGAGGCAGCATAAGAGCTCTTCCGCAGCCACACATCAATTTTCAAATAACGCGAAATGTAGGGCAGGGAACAAGAGAGGATATCATGAAAGGGGCGTCAGCGCCTGCGACGAGGTGGCCCCTCTTTCAGCAGCCGCTTCGTGAGGTTTTCTTCTCTGCTGGGGCACTCGCTCGGCACCCCACGGGCCTCGAATCATCCCGAGCACACACAGAGCTTCCCCCACCCCAAGCTGCCAATTAAAGAGCTTTAAGCGAGACCCCTGCTTATACCAGCGCCGGCTGGGCGACGTTTTTTATTGCACATATAGCTCTTCTCCACAGCAAAGAAAAGAAAAAGAGCGAGCGCTCCAGTTACCGATGAAAAATGCAGAATTTCATCCATTTTTCCCCCCCGCCACCACCACTGTGGGTCCAACACAAATAGGTTCAGCCGAGGGAGGCCAAAGGGAGCCGGGTGGAAAGGCGGGCACAGGATTCAGGGCGATGGGCAAGGGTGGATTTGGGACTGGGAGATGATCTGCAAGTCATTCTACAAATGGGGCTGTTGTCCCAGCATCTGCCGAAAATCTGACTCCAAAGTTGGTGCTTGGAGATCAAATAATTGAGGGGGAAAGGAACACAGAAGTAGGAACCATTCACTGCCATGTTCCCCATCATTCCAGGTCATCAAACAGAGTCACTAATGAAGCAAAAAACCCCAGAAATCAGGACAGAAAGCTGAAGGAGATGGCAGGGCACCCCAGGAGCAGTCCTGCCCCTCACACCATCCCGAAGAGATCCACAAAAAGCTCCTGGCATGGTCTGCTTTGCCTTTTCTTGGTAGTCTTCGCAAGCAGAGTTATGCAAGATAAAATACGAGGCTACATCGATGAGAGCAGCCAAGAACTTTTATGTAAGTTCCTTCCCCGGCTTCGCATGGCTCCACTCCCACAAGGAGCTGGGCACGAAAAGGAACCGGCTTCTCCTCTGCTGTGCCCGTCTGCCAGCACAGGGAAAAAAAGAGCTGCCCAGCACCACCCCAGGGATGGACACACACACCAACACCTCACACCAGGCAAGGGGCTGCCCCACATCGCTAAAAAAAATAAATAAATAAGAGCTGAATTCTCAACTTCGCAGCGATTCGTGCGGCCGCGTGCCCGGAGCTGTCGAGCGCCCCAAAAGCTTCGCGAGGGGCTGCAGGGAAAACCCCTCCAGGCAGCAGAGGGGCACGGAAAGGAGGAAAACTCAGCCCCCGCGATGCCCTTTTCCCGCGCGGCTGGGGCTGAGGCCGGTACTTAAGTCCTCAGCGTTGTCCGAGCCGGTAATCCCGTTAGCCACCTGACTTGTGTGAGGGCATCAGGCAACTGGGCACACTGAGCTGATGCACAAATGTCCACTTTTTTTTTTTCCCTTTAATATCTGAGTTTTATCCCTACTCGTGCTCAGGTCTGCCGGAGCAAGCAGGGGGCTGTGGAGGAAGGGGGGCTCTCGGGCAGCAGCGTGGCGGTCAGAGCCAAAACCAACCTGAAATCTCGCACTGAGGAGGGTGGAAGAGTCTCACCTGCTCCTTGCTGCTATCTGTAAAATGAGGAAATAATTCCATGTTTCGCAGAAGAAACTCCCAGAGTGCCCAAGCAGCGCGAAGAGACAAAGTGCTCCTTCCGCGCGCTGCCTGCAGACAATAATTCACAAAAATGAGGGATAAAACATTCACAGGAACCGCTGTGGTCTCCAGATCGTCTTCCCTCTGCAGACCAAACCACGCATGGCAGCCAGCCCAGTTTAAATAGCGAAATCTTGGGAGTCTGGGATTTATAACGTCGCAACGGAATCGAAACACGCTCCCAAGACTACGATTCCTGCTCTAGTAGGACGCAACCACAGAGAAGGGCACGAGCACAAGCGACCTTTTGAGGTGTAAAACGGATTAGAAGGTCGGTTGTGCTCGAGGGACTGCAGCAAAACGAGGAGGACAGGGATATCTTTGCTGGGCTACAGCGCAACACTCCCATTTGCTGCAAAATTAACACCAATTTCATTTGTTAGTCCAGGAACAAGCGGGTTTGCAGCGCGGGTAGTCAGGGCCGGGAGAATTTGACAAAACCAGAGCATCCCAACCCATTCGGGACAAAAAGACCGTGTTCCTACAGGAAAAAAAAAACAAATTTCTAAGTCTGTGCTTAAGATCTGTCCCTCTTAAGCTTCTCACGGTTCTCCCAGTACAGGTTGGGTGTGCAACCTATCGTGCATCGTCCTGAACGAAAGCAGAGACCCTCTCCCCCAGCAGCAGGCAGAGCAGGGCTGGCCCATCCGCACCTCCAGAAGGGGCCAGTTCCACGGAAGAGAAAACAAAGTGATCCTCAAATTATTGTTTATACGCCGGAGAGTCCCTGGGATGACTGTGCAAATCAGCAGCGAGATTCATTACTGAAAAAGGAGCAAGGGCTGTTTGCCTGAGGCGGCAGCTACAGCAAAACTCGGTTTGTTCCCTGCATGGTTGGGTCTCTAATGACAAGGAGGTGGCCTCAGGTCCAAAAAAAAATAAAAAAAAATCACCCTGGGTTACAGACATTCGACAATAAACTTGAGAGAGGTTTCTCTCTGCAAGTCCTGACACCCATTTGGGAGTGAATGTGAAGAGCATTGAATGCAACAATCCCCTTCCCTCCTCATCAACTGAATGATACTGCAGCGAGAGAGCTGAACAGATGGTTCCAGATGGGGAGGAAAAAAAAGTACATTTTGGGCATTCTGAAGCAGCCAGTACAGCTCAGACAGAGCTAAGAGCAAGTAAAAGCTGTCTTGTCTCTGCTCAGACACAGGACACAAGGTACCAACAGCTTCCAAGCCCGGCACCCTCTCCCCCTGCACTGGAAGCGTCTGAAATCTCTGACGTTCAGCGAAGGGTTTGACAACCGGGGGTGACAGATGGGTGCTGAGCTGCGAGCAGGCAAGGCAGGGTTGAATTTTTCCCCCCCCTTTAATTTCCAAGCAGCCCAACGGTATTTTTCTTGTGCCCATTCACACCTAACCCCCATCCTTCTACCCAAAGTGGAGCGTGGGGCTCAAAGGGAGCCAGGTGAGCGGCGATCAGCCAGAAGCTCTGCAAGGAAAGGCAACGGCGACGCCGTTCTGTGCTTGCGAGAAAGCTGAAGTTTCGGGGTCGTGCACAGATTTCATAGTCCTTAATGGAGAAAATAAAACCTCCCCAGGCAACCTGCTCCAGAGCTTCTCTCCGAGCAATTCCGCACCAAAAGCCAGCACAGGCTGAACCTCAGCAGCCTCAGCAAGCTCCTCAGAGCCCAACTTGCCCTTAGGCCTAACGCTTTTTAGCAGCTACCGTTTTCCACGGAATAAGTTTTATTTTCTGGAAACTCGCAAATCTCTGGTCACAAAACACCACGACGCCTTCGCTTTAAGGATCCCCACACTGGTTCATATGACGTTTTCTCTCGCCGGGGCGACTTCACGTGAGTCTGCAAAAACAGATGTTTGCTCGATACCAGTTTTTTCAAAGCCCGGACCGAGCGCTGACAAATCACCTGTTTCGGTCTGAAAGAGGGGCTGGCACAGGCGCCTTGGCCCCACTGTGTCGGAGAACTGCTCTCTCCAGCTACATGGAAACAAAGCAATATAGAACCTCCTTTTAGCTCAGAAAAATCAGTAATTTCTCCCTTTGCCACTGGACTGTGTTAACATAACCAGCGTTAACACCTCAGAAGGGTCACCGAGGAAAGCAAACACCTTCCTTGCACAAATGCAGCAAGAGCCCTCCTCTAAAATTTGCATGTTCTTTTCGAGCTTCTGAGGGCAGCGATTTCTCTTTTCTCGCTCTGAGTACAAACCCCCCGATTTCAGAAGCTCCCGAGACTCACAAATGGATGCCCTGAGCATCGACCGAAACTGCCGCCCGCCCCGTCTCCATCTGGCACACAAGGCTTTGGGTATCTTCCTCATGCAAAGCTGAATTCTTACCGAACGGCAGCTCCTTCCAACACGGAGGAGCGTTAAACGCATTTAATAACGCCCCAGTTTTATGTGAAACCGGTTGGAGCCGAGCTGCTGGGGCTGCAATTGCCTCCATGGGCTCAGAGAGCTCGCTCTGATCCTTACTTTGAGCCAGATTCCTGTTTGTAGGACAACCAGAATTATCTCCTCACAATAACCCTAAAAATATCCACATCGTACGTCACATCCTACCCAACCGAGCGATTTCTTCGAAGGGGGAAGAGACGCAGTCACAGTGACACCAGAGTTGAGCAAAACTGAGAAAAACCTCATCAACGGAACCGTTCCCATCGGCAAATCTGTCTTTACCTCATCAACTGCCCTTCAGTCATTCGAGGAGTAACACCCAAACGGTGAGGCCACGGCCACTTTCCGTTACTAGAACCCGGCACGGGAGCCAGGTGCATTTAATTCCCCAGAGAAAAGCAACAAAAGGCAAATGCAAACATCCCGGGTGCCAAACGAGCGTGACCCGGGCCACGCTTCAAGCCGCCAGAGATTGGCAGAAATACGAAGTGCGAAGCCAAGAGGCTAGAAAACCATAAAAGCTGCCTCAGTTGAAGTCCATCTGTGTGTTTCGCATCTTCTGGAACCTTCCAGCTACTTCGCCTGTGCAGGTGGACTCCTTAAAATCTTTAGTTGGGAGAGAAGGTGATTATCCTCAAACTGTTCTGCTGCCAGCACACCTAGTGCGGACAGTAAACAGCATTATCAGGCTGAGGAGGGGGGAAAACCACCCAAATTTTGCCAAAATAAACCATGGCTACTCAAGGAGGGTTCATCCCCAGAGCTGTGTGCCAAGGTTTGCCACGACGGGGAAGCCCGGAGGCAGCTACGCCGGGCCCTGGGCGAGCTGCTGACCCGCGAGGTGGAGCTGGCTCTCCTCAAGGAGCCGGGCGAGATTAAAACCGGGAGTATTTAATTAGAACGGAGGCGACTTAAGACTGTCAGCGCCCATCAGCTGCCAGGAGAGCCGCCCGCAAAGCTTTCCCCCGCGGCAATCGGCTCTGGACGCCGGCGTTCCCCCCTCGCCGCCGAAAACGAAGCCGAAGCTCGGCCGAGGCCCAGATCCAGGGTTGGTTTCGCTCTCACCGAAGCGCTCCAAGGCTCAGAGACCGGCTCAGAGACGCCCTCGGTGGGCCCTGATCCTCGGGAGCGATGCAGAGGTGCAGATGGTATTTCCAGTGCCCGCGTCGCCGCGTGTGGGTTCGTCTTGTTATTAACGCTCGGCGCTGATGCGGATTTGCCTGGGATTGTCATTGAGACAATCTTGTCCAGAGGCTCCTCACATCACCGAGTGCCAACTCACCGGCTGCTCTCAAGGAGAGCACAGAAACCCTCAGTAGCAGCCTGGAAAAAAACTCTTCTCGAGACCCTCAAGCTCTACAGATGTTCCAGCAGTTAAAAATATACATATTCCTACAAAATGATCGCTCGACAGCAAACCTTCCTCTCCGCGTGTCCGTCAGTGGGATGCTCTCTGCTCGAGGGGCTCTCTGCTAAGCTTGAGTGAAAAAAAAATGATAAAAAAAAGGAAAGAAAAAGGTCCAGGTCTCCAGCAAACAGCTGCAGCTCCATAAAAAAAAGTGAGCTCACCAAGGGAGCCGGGAGGGGATTCCTAGATGTCAGCAGGCAGGGAAATTCGCCACCTGTTTCACAAGGTTAGCGAGCTGCCAGCGCCTCCACTAATAGATCCTTAATGCAGGAACAGCGGGGTCTTTGTGTCAAAGGCAAATCCCCCACCTGCTGATGAATGTAAATTTGACCCCAGCGCCGGCAGCGCCGGGGCAGGGGAGGGGGGCGCTGGCTCCAGTTTTAAAGCTACTTTCAGCAGCCACAAGTTTGCCCGTCGCGTACTTTCAAGATCTTGCTCTGGGTGACGTCGTGGGTGGGAAACAGCAGCTCCATGGGGAAAACCCGAACATAAAACCCAACAAAAGCACCAGCCAGAACCACGCTGGAGCCCAAGCGGGGTGGGATCATGCAGAGCCCGGCCTGCAGGTCCTCAGAGAAGTGACTGGTTTCGTTGCACCAGGTGGTCACACCATCAATAAACCAGGATTTGAGCGCTTGCAGTCATCACTGTGGTAAAATAATAAAAAAAAAGAGCCCAATTCACGCACATTAGGGGTCTCGGTTTGTCTTCCTGCTTCAACCTGAGCTGTGTTTGCGCTGGATTAAAACAGTTCTTGCAAGGTGCTCTCCTCCAAGGACTGACATTTATACCCACGTATCACCTCAGAACCACACGGAGGTGCCGAGGGTCTAAAGGGAGCTGCAAACTGATTAAAATCTTCCCGGTGGTCACACTGGAGAGCAGCCAGAGCAGCCTTCTTGCACCCCAAGGAGGAAGCAGCCCAGCAAAGGGGCTCAGGTAGTGCCAGCGACGCTTTCAGAGCAGCTTCACACACCTTCCCGTGTCGGGGATGGAGCTCGATGAGATGGGCCCAGGGTTATCGCTGAGCCAGCAAAGCCAGCCCCTGTTTTCAGGGTCTTCCTCCAGGAAGCCTTTGAAATACATTCTCTGAGACATCACCTTCAGGGCAATATTCTCTCTCTGCTGTCTGAGGAGCCATTTTACCACGTCTGCTACCCCTCAGGAGCTGACAGAAAGGGGTATTTTCTAGGGAACCCAAGGCTTACTGGAGTCGCTGCTGACACCGCTTCTCCCTCTTTTCCTGACGCTCCCCCTAACCCGCTCCTCTGACACAGGGGAGACCCTCCCAGCTCTCACCGCATCCCGCTCGCAGCCGAGGAAGTGCTTTAAGCTCACGTGTCGCAGCCACCACCACTGCAAAGGCCTTCGCTAAAGGGTGGGAAGCCCCCAGAAACCAGGAGACTGACGGAACCTCTGCAGAGAGAAATCCCTCCCCAAGCCCCCTCGGGTGGCATTCCCGGGATCTCAGCTGGAGGAGGTGGCTCCAGCACAATCCGTACCAAGATTTCTTTTTCTACTGCTTCTGGGCATCCTCCTCTTATCCTCCAGCTCACTGCTGGGGGTGCCAGAGCCGCTCCCCATCCCTCCCTTCTGCCTGTACCCCCAGCTCCCTGCCCTGAAGGGTTTTCCCTTTACACTTGACCCAGCTCCCAAGTGTCACCGGCGTGCGCCTCTCCGGCACCGCCAGCCCGCCCAGGCTCATTCAGAGCCAAGCTCTGCATTACAGGATAAAGCTGATGTCTTTACGTAGCCCATTTCCTCGCTGCTTAACGACATCTAATTCCATTTCCATCCAAAACATGAAGGTACCGGACCGTCCAGTAAACACGGCCGCCATCCCAACGCAACCCGCCCAGGGAACACCTGGAAAACCAGCCGAGCCGGGAAGGATCCCGGACAAATATAGATCTCCGAGGAGTATCTTTAGCTAAGCAGGCGGCTCTGCCCCCAGCGAGACCCCAGGATTTACCTAAATAGCTCCCTTCATCACAAGCAGCCCCGGCGCTGGGCGCTATTTTAAGCCAGCACCCTGCCCTACTTCCTAAGGAACAGCCTGACTCCTCCTGCCCGCGCGACCCAGCCAGCACCAACACCCTCGGAGCCACGGGAGGCAAATTGCGCTCGGCTCTGCCTTCCTGTCTTAAATAATAAAAAAAAAAAATTTATTTGGGCACGGAACCTCACTAATTGGGCCTCGTTTGTTCTAATTGCTACAAAACGCACCCTCCCAGCCACTGGCACAGCCTTGGACGGCGGGAACGGGATTAACCTTTCACAGGTTGATATCCAGAGAGCAAGAAAATAGGAAAAAAACCCCATTAAATATGAGGTGGGGTCCAGCAGGACAGGATGGTCTCTCCTCTGTGTCCCACCTCCAGCATCTGGTGTTGTTTTCAGAGGAAAAAAAATTAAAAAGCCCAACCCGCTTTCCCTTGCTGCCTTACGGCGGTTTTCTAAACAGGTTTTTAGCACCGGAGGCGGGCGTTGGGGGTTCGGTTTTGCCACCAGAGGTGGCATTTCTGAGAATCAGCAGGGTAGCAGAGCACCTCTGTCGCAGGCTACAGAGAAACCCGGCTCTGGGATGTTTCCCACAGCCCAGTTGTGAATAAAGAAGCATCTTTGCAGCAAGGAGGAGGAGCCCCAAACCACCAGGTGCCCCAGTAATTTGGAGAGATCCCTCCGGGTTCACGCTTGAAGGGTTATCGACGCTCGGGACCTTCTTGAGCTCTGTCCAGAGAAGTGGCTGGACCATGACACCACTTGCTTTTTCGAGATCCCACCACCGCGTCTTGACTCAGGCGGTATTTGCACTTTTCCTCTGGCGCGCCCTTGGTCTCAGAGCCTGCACCTTGGCCTTTACCTCCCTTTTTAAGCCATTTCCACAGCTCTTTTTTTTCGTTTTTCACCCCCCAAGTATCCCTTCGGAGCTACAACACGGCAATACTAACCGAGACAAGCCAATTAAACCCTCGTAGGAGACAAACACGAAGCGAAGGGCAACCACAGCACCACACATTTTTTCTTTCCCACAGTTTCCCTCGTACTGAAGATTTGCCTCACCCTTCCCTTGCTTTGCAGGCAACTCCTTGACTTTCGTGTCGCTGTGACCCAGTCTACCACAACCAGAGACAGCTCGACCATCCAACTGCATTTCAAAGTAGTAGTTTAAGGTAAAAAAAAGGTGGGGGGAAGCCACACGTTTTCATAAAGTGAAAGTGCCTTCAGGCAGGCAAGGTGAACTAACGCATCCCCTGAACCCTCCCTGCGCCCGGCAGCCACGCGGGGGAAGCTCCCCAAAGCCTCTGAAGATGGAATCTATTGATCCGACACCGGTTTTTGGCTCCCCAGAGGCAGAGCTTCCGTCGAAAGCACTGAGAGAAAACCCTGCGGGGTGGGACTCCGCGCCTCCAGCGGCACCTTTGCCGCTCTACAGAGCCACGAAGGAGCCCTCGGGGGTTTTCTGTTCGTGAGCAATTTCACCAGAGCGGAGTGAGCAGTTGGGATGAGATCTCGCTGGGGTAAGGGTGCTCAACCCACCCCGTCGTACCTCCACCCCCAGAAGCCTCAGCCGGGTACCAAGTGATGTGCAACGCGTCTGGGAGGTTCACGCCACGACCTGGACGCCCGACACGCAAGAGAGCATCACATCAGGGGTTTGGCATCTCTTGCCACACTTTACTGTCTTCAAAGCAGGAAAAAAACCAAACTAGACATGCAGAAAAGGCGCCTGAAAGAGCCAAACCGCGATCTTGGGAAGCCCCCTGGTTTACAGGACACCTTTGGGGATGCTGTCCCAGCTTTACCAGCACCAGAGCTCCTCAGAGCCAACCCGGTGGGCTCGGTCTGTCTGCAGAGGAGCAGAAAACCAACGGAACCTCATCAATGCTCACCGGCCCCCGAATCCCGCGCTTCCCCAGCGACTGACAAACACGCCACGGCTGCCAAAAAGAGGGCACCAGATCCTACCTGCTCCTCCCCTACCAGCTTCCCAACAGCACGACACTTTGATCACACACACAGAAAACTGCTCGTCCAGGCCTCTACATAAAAACACTGTGGTTTTTTTGCATTTTCAAATTTTTTAAAAGATTTTTTTCAGAGGTGCAAATCCTGAGAAGGATCCTCGCAGCGCCCAGCCGCTCTTTCTTCCTGGAGGACGCCAGCGCAGTTCACCAGAGGTGGAATGAAGCGGGATCACTCCTGTGCAACAAAAAACTCTGCAGGGCTGTTTTCGGGGTGAGAAGCCACCCACCGTGCCCGAATCCAACATCTGAGTGTCCGCAGCAGCCCAGAGCATCACGCCCACCCGCCTGCGTAATGGGAATTTCTTAGGGTCCATCAGTCAATCTTTGGGCCAACAGAGACAGTCAGACCCAGGTAACTTCTCCAATTTCCAGCTGAACCCTCGTCAAGTGCTCTCAGGAGAGCACCAAGTCTGAACACGAACGATCCCGTTTGCTGCTGGCTGAAAAGCCATTCTTGATGTACCCCCAAAAATCAGATTTTAATAATGAAGGCGAGGTTACCCGAGTGCAAGTTTAAGCACAGAGCAGAGGCAAATGGAAACACTGTATTCCTCCTGACTAAACATAATTATAGTTACCGCTTCTGCAAAGCTCCAGAGATGTAAATATATAGGTTAAACACAGTTAAAATTCTACGTCCTACTTAATTGTAGGCGCTTCCAACTGAACAAAATTAGTTTTTTCTCTTCAGGCTTAAATTATTAATAAGCGCGAACGACGTTGCCGCCTTTAAACCATAATCACAGCCACGGAAGAAGCTTTTCCTCCCCAGATTTCTAGAGGCACTGGGATCAGCGTCCCGAGGATACCTGGGGGAAATCAAATTCTCTCTTTGCCAAGTTCCTGAGACTCTCAGAGCGTTCAGGCTCCGGCCACCGCCACGAGCCTCCATCCCACCTGGCTGCCGGCTAATTAGCGAAATTAGCGGCGCCTAACAGGATGCGGAGCCCCCTGAGCAACGTGGGTACCATCGCTGGGATCGCCGACGGGGTTTTCCCAGGATGCGGGGGCCCGGAGCGGCAGGGCCGGCGCCTCAGCTGAATCATAATGGCTGCATTGCCATTACCTTCCCCGAACGAGGCCGACCTAAAAACACACACACACGCAGCCGCCTGGGATTTAGGAGGAGATTTACGGTTCGCACCGGCCACTCGAGCTGCCCGCAGAGCTACAAACCGCCACGCGTGGCTCCAGGGAAGACCCCAAAACCCACGAGCCTTCCCGTTTTTATTTCGAGGACAACCCACGAAAAAACGCCGGCAGGCAGCGCCGAGCTAAGCGAGCCCCAGGGGCCTCAAAGTCCAGGCTGTCACCCCGGTTCGCTTTCCTTTCAGTTGAGGCCACGGTTATTAACATTTAAACATGTGATCGGCCACATGACGGGCTAAACAAATAAATAAATACATAAATAAATGTGTTTGGACCCACCTAGAGAAGGCAGAGATGGCAGCGTGCATCTCTCGGGTGGGCACACCTCCATCCCCAGATATTCTAACCGAGCCTTTCAT
>NW_009727253.1:0-231 GCF_000703405.1 Apaloderma vittatum | reverse complement strand
GGCAGCGGATCAATTAGGGCAGCGAAATGTGCATCACACACACACATACGAGAGCCTCCCCCTAATCCAGGAGTTTCTCAGCTAACGTATTTCTCTCCTCGTTAACCGCTTCGGTGTCTTCTGCTCTTTCCAAAATAGTACCTGCTAAAACGGGTCCCCGAAGAGGGGGCCAGCTGGCACCTGCCTCGAGGCACCGAAAGAGCGAGCAGGGCTGGGCAAGCAGGCAGCGAG
>NW_009727252.1:0-37337 GCF_000703405.1 Apaloderma vittatum | reverse complement strand
ACCCTGGTCCACAGGCACTTGGTTCTTTCATTGTCACTTGCCAGGTGTAGCTCTGTGCTTTCTAGCCTTTTATGCTATCTATGCTGCTAATAGGAGAAGGGTGGCTCCTGAAGTGCATTCCCAGCAATAGTGCCACAGAGGTGGACATTGGCTGGCTGCAGCCTTGAGTCAGTGTGGAGCAAACACCAGTGCATTGGGGCTTACACGTACTGGGTATGCTCCATATGTTCACACTGCTCACTGCAATACAAATTTCAAGCTTCTTCCCCTCCCCACCCCACCTTTTTATAGATGGCACAAATATAATAATATGGTTTTGGTGTTGCATTCCTGACGTGTCTCTAAGCTCTGTCTCCTAAGGCACCACCTGGGGTATGTGACCAGAAGAGTGAATATCCTCGTATAGACGGATGACTGTACTTGCCGGGCAAGGAGCTTGCAGCTTTTTTCTTGCCTTACCCTCTCCTCTCCCAGTCCTGCTACACTACAAAAAGAGGTTACTGCTTCTTGATGCTAGTAAACTAATTAACTGCCTCAGTCAGTCCATCAAAGCCAGCAATTCCTCTGTGATATGCAATTACCACACTTTTACCACATAGAGTTGGAAGGGGCCTCCTGAATCCAGTTTCTTAATAATTGACAGTTGTATTGGGTCAGGCTGAGGTGGAGTCAATCTTCCTATAGCAGCTCTCTCAGTGCTGGTTGTTTTTGTTTTTCTCCTTGGAGTGGTAGCTAGAAGGGTGTTGATAGCACCCCAGTGTTTTGGCTACTGCTGAGCAGTGCTCACACAGCACCAAGGCTGTGGTTTTGTTTTTTTTCCAACGTTCCCCCAACAGTAGACTGGGGGTGGGTAACATCTTGGGAGGGGATACAGCCGGGCCAGCTGACCCAAACTGACCAAAGGGGTATTCCATACCATATGACGTCAGCTCAGACATAAAAGGGAGAAGGAAGAGGGAAGTGGGGGGGCATTCGCTGTTTCGTGCTTGTCCTCCCGAGCAACCGCTACGCGTACTGGAGCCCTGCTTCCTACAAAAGCGGCCGGACATCGCCTGCTGATGGGAAGTAGAGAATAATCTTTGTTTTGCTTTGCTTCCGCGCGCGGTATTTGCTGTTGCTTTATTAAACTGCTTTTTTATCTTAACCCACGGGCCTCTTTTTACATCTTCCCTCTCTCCTGTCCATCTAAAAGGGGAGTGATAGAGCGGCTTTGGTGAGTGCCTGGCCTCTGGCCAGGGCCAAACCACCACAACAGTCCCTTCACTGAGATCTTTTAGTAGGGCACAAGGGTTTGTCTCAAAACCAATTGGTGAGATTTTGGGGAGGTTTTTGTGTGTGCCCGTGTGCCTGTAGCAAGTGATGCTGCTTCTTTAGTTGGGACACTTTTGCACTCCCTTTGCTTCTCAGTGCTTGGGAGCCATCTTTCAATTGCCAGCTGAAATTCACCTATAATTGTCTTATGACTACCTGTTCTTGAGCCAAAACATATTCTCATCTTAAATAGTTCTCCCTTGGTAGTATTTAAGTTGATATATATTGTTAGGTAGTGATTTCTATGCCTCTTTTTCGAGAGCTTATAAAAAACCTCTCTTCTTCTTCGGTAGCTTTCCCTCTCCTGCTGGCTCTCTTCACTAGCATCATTTCATGAAAGTGGGAGCATGAATATACATGGTATAACGCATGGGCTTGCAGAAGACCCTATGCAATGGTGTGCTGCTTCCTTGTCTGCACTGAAACTATACATTTTGGTAAGTTTGAAAACTTATCCAGAGTTACATCAGCCATTGACTGGTCATGGTGATCTAAGTCCTTCTTCAGATAATTTTTGTTTGCTGATGAACTCCCATCTTTTGGCAGAAAGCATTATTATTCTTAGTCTTTTAGCTATGACTTTGCTCTTGTCCCAGTCAGCTTTATTCCACTTCCATTGCTCCTCAATTGTCTAGTTTGTCCTGTGAGATACCTCCATTTTGGTCTGCATTAATGACATCTCTCAATCTCACATGTCCAGCAGATTTTATTAATGATCTCTTAATTTTTGGACTAAGTCATTAACGAAAATGCTAAACCAAGACTGGTCCAAATACTCTGATAGCAACCTTTCTCTAATCTGGCCCTTCCCCCAGGAGTTATGACCTTACCTAATCTATAGACTTGCAAGTCACTTGCTAATCATCACTTTTGATTTTAGAGGACAGTTTCAGCCTTGTGCGAATGGGGACAGCAGCTGCCCTGCTGGCAGTTGCCTGGAAGGACATGAGCTAGCAGGAAGAAATGTGGGGTGGAGAGGTGAATTCCTATGAGTCCCCCCATTAAAGCTCAGCAGATTGTCCTTGGCCCAGGAGGTTCAGAAGGTTGGAGGGGAGCTGCAACATCTTAGTGCCTCAATTGAGGCCAGATAAAAACAAACTCACAGGACATAGCAGCTTCCATTTCCATCTCTATACTTCATTACCTTTTCTTTCAAACTTTGGGGTGAAGCCTTTTGTTCTGGAAGATGAACCTCCCAAGGTCTGGCATATGCAATTGCATCTCTGCAAATCTTGCATTTGCTCAAGCAGCTTCTTGCCCCCTCCTCATAAAATACACATGAAATATCTTCTGTTTCTTAAACATGCAACACCAAGCCTGAGATGAGGAACAAATGTTTGCTGCTAGGTCAGGATTTCAAGTCTGGAAGAGAAACAATGTGTTTATTCCCTGAGCTCAAGTACGCTCACCTGCTCTAGCCTTGTTTGCATTTTAGAGATCACCATCCCCAAGCCTAAGCTTCCATTAGCTTTTCTGCCTCTGCCTCTGCATTGTACCTCCTCCTCCTTAGTGAGAACAAAAGCAGGCTAATGAATTCTCATGAAGAGAAATGCTGTATTAGCGTTAATTTTCAGCATGCTGTAACAGCACAACAACCCCACCTCTGTCACCTTCCCCTCCATGCACATGGGATATGGAGTTCTCTGGTCCTCACCCTTGGCAGAAGCTAAAGCAAGATGGAGTGTGTCAGGTTTGTAGCAGTTGAGGTCTCTGAATATTGTTCGGTGACTTCACCTTGGAGTGTTATTCAAGGCCCAAGTTATGTAGGTCAGTATGGGAAGAGTGCTTTACACAGGCAACCTGGGAAAAAACCCACTGAATGGGGAAAAGCCTGAAGAAGCCTAAAGGAACACTCGGAAAGGAAATCAGAACATTCAGCAGCTCATGAACAAGATCTGCCTGTTTGTCCATATTTGTGACCTAGGTTCCCTTACTCTTTATGCAGGGACTGTTGTGCAAGTTGGACAACTAGTTAACCCACCAGGAAAGTACTTATTGCCCTGCAGAAACTGAGCTGCATTAGGCTCACAGAGCTGGTGCAGACCCACCTCATGGCTGGCTTACAGGTGAAGCTAATTTGGGTGGGCACAGGTGGGGCTTTTGGAGCTGAGGAGCCAGCTGATTGTGTGGGAGCCTAATTTACTAGCGGGGAAGTAAGAGGACTGCAGATAGATTTGGGATGTGCAGCAGAGTGGTGAGTCTGTCCTTTATCTCAGAAGCAGCTATCTTGGAGTTTGCATGTAGGTGTGAAGGGATTGCTGGGCTGGGATGCTGCTGTGGAACTTGTGATTCTGGGAGGAATGGGTTGCTGTGGGCTGGTGAGGTCTTTTTCACTATGTCCTCCTTGGGTAGAACTGCTGCTTTGTCATACTTCTGTGGTGGGAGGGCCAGGAGAACCTGCAGCTCGGTCCCTGGGGGCTGCCCGGCCTCCAGAGGGGCAGCTTGCCACAGTGTGGTCTTGGTGCTCACTAATGTACTTGACTAATGATGGCTTCTGTTGAACTCATGGTCTGGAAAGGTAATGCCTTCATGAGCCTTGCTGGAGGCATCTCTTGCTTCAGGAAGGCAAGAGGGGTAGAGAAAATGCTTATTCTTCTGCCTTTTCTGGTAACACAGAGGCAGCAGTGAGGTTGGCTGCCGTTTGACCTGCTGGTGCTGGTGGGGAAGAGGCATCCCCAGTGAAGAGGAATTGGCTGGTCGTTGGGACCTGGAGGTTCTGTCCACCTGCAAAAATACAAACTTGTCTCAGTTTGATGCCTCCCAGAAAAGAAGATTTCTCTAAGAGAAGCTGAATTTGGCCAGTGGCTTGTCTTGATTTTGGCTTAACTTCAAGGATTTAATGTTATTTTAGATTCCAGGTAGCTGCCACTTGTTACCCTGTACAATCATTGGCAATGTTTTGCAAAAGTGTTTTTTGCTTGTTGAGGTGGATTCTGGGCACTGTACTGAACGTATGCAACTTAATTCTTGATGTGTTTTGCCATCTTTCACCTTAGCACAATAGTAATTGTGAAACTTTAATCATTCTGAGAACTTCCCACATGAAAAATTGTGTTTCAGTACTCTAGAAGCAGTGTGCCCTGATGTGTTCTATGCCTGAATTTATACCCAAAGGTTTATGGTTTGTTTGAGATGCAATTCTAACACTTGCAACCTGGGATAGATACGTGTTTTGGTTGCCCCCCTCTTACTAATATATGGATGGTTCATGAGTTTCCATCACCTGCCACTTTTCTGCGCAGCTATACGTTGACTATGGTGGGTGGGAGGAAAAAGACAGAAATTTCCACTCGCCCCAGGATTTTGCATTTCCTGTAGCTACTTTATGCCTCCACAAAATGAAATGTGGCTGTGCCACTGGGGCATGTGGAAACTTCTGGCTTCTTCCTGTTCCTTTGGTTCAGACACATGCAAACTCTCAAAAAATCCCTCACAAAACAGTCATGGGCTGGATGCATGTTTTTCTTATATCTGTCAATTTTTGGTGGTGCTTCTGCTGCTATGCAGCTGCTGCCAGGCTGCTTGCAGGGCTGGAGCTTGGGGATCTCTGCAGAGGAAGGGGAAAATCCAGGTTTAGAGTGAGACATGTAGGTGGAAGGGGAGCACTTTGAGGAAATGAATCCTGTAACATCTGAACATTGGTTCTTTACAGAATTTTTCTTATATCTCTGAGCGGAGTGCATGTAGAGATCTCTGCTATGGTGTGTAGGGAGCATCAACAAGGTGTCAATGGGTTTTTCTTGGTTCAGATGTCAACGTAAAATTAATGAGTGAATAACCTAATCTAGGGTTATTCTTTGGCACACTAAAAATATCCAGCAACTGGATGCTAATTTGAATATAAGGCTAGTGACATCTTCCATTCCAGGACAAGTAAAAAGAGATGAACTTTGGCAGCTGGGCATGCAGCAGACTCTCGTTGTAGCAATGTTTTTCTTTTACTTACAAGCACATTTTTCTATGTAGGTGAGGAATGGTGCTCATCTTGAAAGCACTTGCTTGCAAAAACCATGGAGCCATTGTTGGGGAAAGGCAGGGAATTTGGCAAATATGCTGACTCCCAAAAACTTGTAGCAATTAAACAGCCCTTGAAAAATTGCCTGTCGGAAGACTAAATTTGTGGTTTTAAACTTACCAGTGACAGTAAACAAAACTATCTTTTATTTTTGACTTGCTAGTGAATAGATGGCAATGTCCTCTCAGTCTGCTAATTTTTCAGTTTAAGGAGTGCTTTTTTTTTTTATTTGAATTTCTGCTGTTAGGTAATTAAATAAGGCAAACTTCATCTGTACCCCTTTGAGAGCTTTAGAAGTTGGTGTCAGCAGATAGCCACAGTGTGAACAGGACTTTTTTTATTTTTATTCCTTATGCAAATTTGCACTCATGAAGCTCGGCTGATGAGAAGCACAAATCTGTGCTCACAAAGGCCGCCGGTACAATCTAACTCACTTTAACAGACTTGATACCAAATGGTTGTTACTTCTCAGTTTTATTTCAACTCTAATTCATGTGTTTGTAGTGGTCCTCGTTAACGCAAGCATTGAACCTTCTCACTGAAATATGCATTTTCCCTCTGAATCTTGAATTCCTTATAATGGTACACAAAAAATTCACTTGACTTTTTTTTTTTTTCTCCTGAGAGAGAGATATTCAAAGACTGACAGACATTTTCTTCTCTACTTTAGTTCTTACGCTGTCTCTCCGGGTTATGGTGTGTTCCTGCTTTCCCCTAAGCATACAGGTGTGTGTTGCCAGGCTCACACCATTCTCTCTGCTTGCAACAGCATCTGTGCTGCTTTCTGGTATGTTGCTACAGAGAAGTGATGTGGACAAAAATTGGGCTTTGAAGAACAGGCTTCATGCAGGGCCTTCCTTATGCAGACAGCACCACCCTCAAATGTTTGTGGAAGTGTGGTGGGTTTTTTGTGTATGTGGTGAATTTCTGTGGGGTTTCAGGATGTCACTGGTGGCACTTAGCAAACATTTAGAGTTGGAAAAATTACGGTAATTATTGTGAAAATGGTACTGCAAGCTGAAAAGCTGATCCTGAGACATGAAAGCTTGAGGTTAGCCAGCCCTAGGTGATGATTCCCACAGCCTGAAATCCCATCTTCCTGCCTGGGAGCACCAATTATGTCAATGTCCATATGTGACTCTGCGGTTGGGCTTCAGGTAGACATGGAATACTTTCTTGAGGGATGGAGACCTTCCTAACATGTGTAGCCTGTGCCACTGTCTCGGCTGTGTCCATCCTCATCTCTCTCCATTTTGGAAGTATTGGCACTCTCTGGACCTCAAGAAACATCAAACGTCTTCCAAGTTGAAAGTTGCATGACTGGTCTGTTTTTCTTTTCCTTTTCTGGTGCAGTACGTGATCATCTTGCTGTGGTAGGGTATCAATGCATGTGCTAGCACATGTGATGAGCACAACTTGGCCCAGCAGGAGGAAAGGAACCCAGCCACGTCACAGGGCTGGGGAGCAAATCACATGAGGGATGTGCCAACAAGTCTGCAGGTACTGCTGGGGGGAAAAATCTCTGACTTGTAGTACACACAAATGTGGGTACAATGGCAGAGCTGGGCAGGAGCAGTCAGCTTGCTCTTACTGCTAGGGAACGTTGTACTGGTGTGGGAAAACTCAAGCCAGCATTTGCTGATGGGCCTTGCCAGCCTGTGGGGAAGTTATGATGAGATTTCTGCTCATCTGTGTGATTAGACCTCAGAAAAGAGCACTGCAGCCGAGACCTTCCTTGGGCTTTCACACCTGAGCGAGTGGTCAGGATGCAGCCTCTGGCGCTGGTTCTCCTTAAGTCTGTGATGCAGATGTGGCACCAGTGCTCCCTGAGGCATGAAAGTCTGAGTTTTCTACCTGTCTGGGTGTGACAAGGCCCTCAAGTGATCACCAAAATGTCACCATTATTTCTAGAACAAGATCAAACAGGTTGCTTGTGGCAAAGTAGCTCCTGCTGGACAGCAAGCAATGCTAAGGCAAGCATCCATAGTCTCATCTATGGAGCACAGATAATTTCTGTGCTCAGACCTCTGTTACAGAGCATTGGGGCCATGCCAATAAGGAAATGATAGAAAATAAATACTCCTTCTTTAGCATCTTTCACTTGATATCAAACAGTCTTGACTGATAAACAACTCTGCTGCAGCATCAGGCCTCCTCTTTGGGCTGCTGTTTCATATGAATTTCACCAGCCATAGCTCAAACACATCCTTTTTGCCTTTTTCCAGTATAATAAAAAATTTTTTTTTCTAGACTAAAGAAGAAAAAATGCACCTAACAAATGACCAGATGTTTTGAGCTGATTTTGTATCTGCTTTCTCAGTTTTTGCCCAGTTTCAGAAGCATGAAGCAAGCAAGTTCAAGGAGTACTTCGTTACTCTATAAAGTGATTCTTCCCCGACCCCCACTCTCTTCTGCTCTTCCCCTTCCACCCGCTGTAGGATCCTTTTTAGGCTGCAGTGTAGGAGAGGGAGGAACACCTCTTAACCAGGGATGTACCAGCCTGCCGGTGTACACCTGTGGCAGAGCAAAAGACTTTACTATTGCTGGTCTGCTATCTCCCTCTTGTGGATAGACTTCTCTTCTTGTGAGCGTGTAGGGTTGCAGGAGTATGCATGGCTTGGCACAGAAATTAATTTCTAAGCAAGCATGGTCTGTGTATTAATTATTAAAGTGTGCTGGGTTTGCCTTCTCCAGGATGTAACTCTGTTACATGAAGCAACCTCAAACTGGCCCCGTGAATAAATCCTGTTGGAGAGGAAACCTGTCATTAAACTTGCATTTGGCAAAGCAGAACTAAAATTTTTAAAAGTTTTGGCTGTTGCTAATGTGTTGCATTCTAGCAACTGAAATACTGCCGATTCTTATAGTGCTGTGTATGTTTGAATATTTTAACAAGTAGGAGAACAAAACTAATTTTGCTTTTTAAAGTGCCTGTATGAGAAAGTTTCAAGAGCAGTAACTTCAGATTTGCTTGCATCAATCTCTCTGTTTTCTGCCTTTGCTCCCTTACACATGATAAATTGCAATAAATCTGTCCCTTGATTACTTGTACAGTCACTCTGAGGCAGCATTTCCAGGATTGCCCTGCTGAAAGTCTTGTCCTTTCTAACTTTGCTTTGATGGCATCTATGTTTGTTTTTCTTGGCCATTTAAATCTCTTTTTGATTGGAGTTTTGAAGACAAGAGCTAAGCCAAGGACTTATGATAACATTTTCCTGGGCAGGATTTCATGAACACAGCAAAACAGAGCAATTCTTGTGCTGGTTAACTGTAAAGACTTGGTCCCATCTTTCTGGATCTTAAAGTTTGTTAACCTAAAGCAGGAAAGTTTGTGTTTATTTACTTTAAATCAAGTACACTTAAAGTGTGACCTTTCTTCTTTTGTCTCTTGGCCTATCTGGTCTGCAATAAGCCAAGGGAGGGGACACTGTGAAGCACTCCTTTGGGCTGGGATTCTAGTCTGGCACTGACAGCAGCAAGGGTTTTCCCTGTGAGGGGTCCTCAGTACTACACTAGAGGGGGAAAAAAAAAAAGACAAGCCGTAGGCATGGGGAAGGCAGTGTGATGAATGAGAATGGAGTGATACTCATCCAGTTCAGCTCTTTGCACTGCCCTGGCTGGTTCTTGTTGCCGTGCAGGAGATAGGAAACCACCTCTTGCAAAAGGCAAATGCAGCTTCTCACCAAACAATGTTATGATGAGACATAGAATCATAAAGCTAGGAGGCAGAGGTGAGTCGTTGCAACTACAGTTTTCATGTTGTGGCGAAATTTTCTAACACATTAACTGTCTCAGAGCACATGAGGCTTCCTGATACTGTGACTCAGAAACAGGGGAACTGATGCTTAATGCTAGCTAATACTCTCTTCATACAGTGCTTGACTATTAAAGACACTCAGAAATGTGTTCATTACTCACTATATATTTGTGCAGTTTTATCCCTATTTTCATAGGGAGAAATACACCAGGAAACTATTTCCTCGGTGCAAAAGCTGTATAAAAATATAGTCTGAGGCTAAGTAGTTTTTTTAAAAAGTATAGATAGCTAATCGACTAATCAGGATGAGACACGCTAGTTAAAATAACTTGTTGTTAGATACGTACATGGTTGGTTTAAAAGCTGATTATCTTGAAACTGGCTCAAGTTTTTCAAAGGAAAGGGGAAAGTCCTTTGGGAAGTCTGGAATCCAATTATGTAATCTAATACTAACTTTTTAGGTGCTTTTATCTGCTGTTTAGAAAAGAGAGAGCTCCCTTGGCTGAAGAAACTGCTTAGGGTACAATTTTCTGATCTAGGACAGAAGAGAACTAAATGGTCGCAGCAGCAGTTAGTGATCAGGTAACAAAAGCACACACAAAATCTGTATCAATATGGTTGCTTCCTCTTGTGAAATTTCCTTTAAATCTGAAGTAGATGACTGTCATACCCAACATAGTTCTCTAATTCATGCTTTCACTGTGGTTTGTTCTGCTATTGTGCTCATGGTGCTTCTCCTGCTTTCCAGAAATTTGACTATTGCTAGGTCTCAAAGCTTCTTGGGGAAACATTCTCAACCCATAGCGCTGTGTTTTAAATGGTAAGAGGCTGGAAGTTGGAATGGTGCTGTGTGAGACCTACCGTGGGCCCAGGCTTAGGACCAAGTTCTTGACAGCAAACAGTCATTTTGACCTCCTGGTAGGAGAAAAGGGCATCGGAGGATAAACTGCTGACATCTGTCTAGGTGGTCAGATGGATGCTGGTAGAAGGTCATGCTGGCACCTGCCTGCTGAGGGGTACTCAAGTGCTTCTCTGGGCTGGGTGGATGGTCCATAGTTCTTTGCCACTGGCCCAGCCTCACACTTACCCCACAGTGCCCCTGGGCTGGGTTGAGAGAAGTGTCTCTTCTCTCCTAAGGTGGAACAGCCTGAAGTTTAGCACAGCCTCTTTGTCCAAGCAAACACATAATGTTATTTCAGAGCACCTGCAGTATGTTGTGTGGGTACTGCTTCAATATGATGCAACCTGATCAGGTCAGCCAGTCTCATGTGGAGTAGGCTGTGTCAGCAGCAACTCACCCAAGCGAATGGCTGCTTCCAGGCTTGGGGCGGGGGGGGGGGGGAGCCAATTTAAGTCTGTTGTGAACAACTTTGTAATCGTTGTGTTCTCGCTTCACTCCACAAGCTGTTAAAGGCATGTTTGTTTTATTTAACTCACAAAAAATCCTGTCTTCTACATGTAATGACTTTTTCTTTTCCCTGTGTTGTCCCTACATCCTCTCTCAACACTTCCCTTCTATACAGGTTCCATCTGCTGCTTCCTGGACAGAGAGCCCTTGGCCTCTGCTCTGGTGGGGAGAGTTGTCCACAGAAATAGACAAAACCCTCTCCCTGAATAAACAGGCTAGGATTTTGAAACAAACCAATTCATTCAGAAATCTTTTTTGCCAGAATTCCTAGGGCAGGCTTTGCTGGCAAGGCACAGGCCAGAACAAAGGCACATCAAGGCAAAATGTCTCTGGAGTGATATTTACTTACATTCACAGTGAGAGAGTAGGTATTGTTTTTGTCCTTTGTCTTTCTCTATTTTTTTTTTAAGGGTAGGAAAATATTTTTTTACCTTCTGTGAAGAATGGCCTCTCCCTCTGCAGCTTTGAATCACAATGTCTTGATTTCTTCCCCTGAGCTTCCTTCAGGAGCTGTTTCATCTGCAGATACTTTGAATGTGCAGGAGAAGCTTTAATTGCCTTTCTACTGACAGTGCTGCTTATGAATTTATTGTTCCTCACATGACAGAGAGGCTATAAAACTAGAATAAAAAAAAAAGGTGCATTTTCAAAATTAGTAAGAGGGTTACTGCAAGAAACTTTATATTCAGCCGCAAGATCATTTTGTTGCATGTGAGCAAGAAGGCAGAGACATCTGAAAGGTGAGGAAGCAACTGAGACTTGAAAAACTTTCTCACTGGGGAGAAGACCTGGAGTAGGTCTCCTCACCAAGCAGTTGCTGCACACCCACAATGACCTCAGTTTGACCCTGTGTATCTTAAGGTTTGCTGGAGCACGTAAGCAGGAGCATCTGGTGTGATGGGAGGGTGTGGGTGCACAGGCTTGGGAATCTGTCTGGAACTGGGCTGTCTTAGTTCTGTTGTGCAGGGAGCAAGTTATTTGTGCTGTGTGAAGTGCCTCTTTCTTTCTCCACTTGCACGCTTCTGAAGTCAAGGAGATTGTAAGTAGAGAGAATTTGTGGTTCTATCTGTTGGCAAAAGGATCTAGACTTCACTGAAGTTGAAGCGAATAGAATCAAAGAAGGAAAATCAAAGGGCAGAGAGCTAGGACCCTTTTTTTCCTTGCATTAGTGTTACTAAGGCAAGGTTACCTACCCCTTTCTTTGCAAAGATTGCACCTTGTTGCTTAATATTTCACAATAAAGCCATAATTGTTTTATATTGCTAGAGAAGAATGCTGATCACCAGCTTGCCCATGAGTTTCAGGGGCTACTACAGCTCTTGAGATTATTTATCCTATCACTTCATGCTGGGTCTATTAAAATTCAGAGTTGTCCCTTGTGAGGACAATGGAAGCTACTCTTTGAACCTTTCTGTAATGTTAATAAAGACACTGGGAAAGAGCCTGGCAGGGAGAGATTGCTTCTGGGCAATTATCTTTAGTTTAAGTACTTGCAGAATATTCCCAGTGCTGTTCTGCCCTGCTTTCTGTGTCACTCTGGGGCTTCTGCCCGTGACCTTTCCTAGGTCCTTCAGTGCCCTCTTATGGGGCTGTCAGCCCTTGGATGGATGTATAATGCTTTTTCATTGCTTATATACTACTTTCTCTTTGGTGAGGTGACCTCCTATGAGCTTTTGGAAGTTATACAGTAATGTAACTTGGAAGTGAGTGATGCCTTTAAACTCTAGCTAAGTAGTTGTTCATGAAGGCCAGACTGAGGGGATGAAATCAATAATGGGGCCGGGCAGGAATTCATTGATAAAATAGCTTGTGTTTGCTTGCGTGGGGAATGATGTTCTGTTGAAATGGAGGTGCGTGGATGAATGGCAGGTCATGTCCTGGGAGGGACGTTGTGCCTGGGTGTCTCTGGATATAAATGCCCAGGAGGGTGCTGCTGTGCTGGGAGTTACATGGCTTCTGGCTGCAGCACAACCAAACCCCATTCCAAGGCTCCTGGTATAAATACAGCAGTTAAATTTCAACAGAAATGCTCAAAATAAAATACTTGTTGATAGTTTCTGCAGCAGTCTTGCTTTGTTTGGTTCCTCCCTTCTATAGAGAACTTTTGCATTCCACAGATAAACAAAAATGCAAGTTCACAAGCAGTTCCCAAATGGAAGAGCATAAATTCTGGCTGTTTAATGCGGTGGGGCCTATGTCTGAAGGAAGTGCTGGAAATACATATGAAATGGAAAAAAAAATAAATACGTAAGTTGATAAAATCACTATTAATAAATCTGGGATGTCATATTTCTTTTGCTATTATCACTTGAGCAGCATGGCCTGTACATCAGAAGTGATTTATCAGTAAGCAGATATATTTCTCTGACAGGCAGTAACTATAGCTCTTTGTTGATCTACCCAGGTAAATATTGTATCCAGTGACCAGGTGATCTCCATACAGAAACCATACACATGAATTGCCAAGGATGTGTGTCTAAGAGTACAATAGCCTGCGTAATTCAGATTGCTCCCTACATGACTCTTTTCGAATTGTGTATAAAGTCACTAAAGTAAACAATACACAGCTACAATGCTGAGGTTCAAAATAAAATACGAAGTGTTCAGTGTGTCACGAGGTATCAGTGTCCTCTGTGTAAGATGACATCCCTGCTTTGCAGAAACATCAATTTAACTGTATGCAGCCTGGGATGCTACAGAGGCTGAGGTAAAAAATCTGGAAACAAGAGTCTGTGGAACAGCAACTCCAGTTGCTTATTTATTTAATTGAAAGAGATTAAAAAGACCTATGTGTGGTAAATAATGGATTCCAAGATGTGCAAAGGTGATACTCTGAGAGACAGAATGTCATTCTCTTGTGGGGGGAAAAAAAAAGTCTGATTTGTTACTGTCCATCTGATCAGATGCAAACTAGCACTTCCTTAAGCAAAGGAAGTTCAAAGCTGGAGCTCAGCCAGCCTGTGCTTCCAAGAAAGAGAAGCTCATAAGAAAAACTAAAGGAAGGAAATGTGAATTCAGGTATAGCAATAAAGGTATTAGGTAGGTTTGGAATATATCTGAAAGTAAATGGTTATATAATGACTAGAATTCAATTGGTATTAAAACAAGTATTTTTGCAAAGCTACTGAGAGTTTTGAAAAAAGTCTGAGAACAAATCCACATATAGCACAAATGCAACCTTCAAGATACACTTGAGATGCATGGCTGTAATTCCAGCCAAGATCAACTGATTTTTTTTAGCTTCCCCTACTGCAACCTATTTGTCAGCCAATACAAATATTTTGATAGTATGTTCATAAATACCTTGGATTATTCACCTGAATAAAATGTCTTTTTTTTTTTTTTTGAGGGATGAAGGAAAAAGCCTAGTATCTTGATAGTAATTGCCATCTACTGGAGGCAAGCATTGCTTTAATCCACAGTGAGGCAGTCATGGTTTACCTAGAGTGTGATTTGTTTTAATCTCTTTAACATGTAGGCAGGAATGAAATGGAAATTTTGCAACATGTATCACTGTTCCAGAGAGAATCATGGTTTGGAACTTTTTTTCACAAGTGTAAGTTAAATCTATTTAGCAGTATTGAATATAGCTTTCTGTCCATTTTATTAGGGAAGTCTGTTAACCACATGTTTTTTCTCTATTAATTGTGGGGAAATATTGATTGTATGCCTTGCTAGGGAATTACTACTTAAACTGGGGTTTCATTTGAAGGAATGGCTGAGCTGAAACATAAAGCAATACTTTGTTTAACTGCTGGGCAACGATGAGCTCTGCTTTCTGGGAGTGTATGTCTTCAGGACATGCTGCTTCAATGTAGATGTTTCAGGGTATAGCTGTAAGGGGGGAAAACTCTTGGTGTAATTGCTGGCATGGAAATACTGCATGGTATTCTCTGTCCCACAGCAAAAGTCAAGCTTTTTAGGAAAAAGTGAGTCAAGGGTCTTTAAAGGATAGACCGAGAGAGAGGCACAAGTCTTCTATAGGTAAACTTCAATCTTTTGACAGTGAGTCAGTATTAGCACAGAAATATTAGCAGGAGAAACTGTTTTCCAGAAGAACAGAGGTAGGAGAAACTTCTTTTTTTCTTTTTCTTTTAATCTAAAAAGCTACAGCCAAGGAGCAGCAAGGTGCGCTGACTCAATTACTTGCCGTAGTTTAATTTTGGAGGAAAAGTAGTCTGTCATTTGCTGCAAGCTTGGGAAGCATCCTTTAGCACTGAGCCTTGTTCACATTGGACTTGGCACTTGTTACTTACTCATGCCAGCACGTATTAAAATCTCTCTGGTTTTATTGCTGCAAACAGACTCTTCTGTTATATAGCCCTGGTTTGTGCATGTTTGCGCTTTGGGGTGCTGATACCTCTCTCGCTTCATGCTCAGTTGCAGAGCTTAGAGCTGTGGTTGGACTTTCTCCAGGAATTCAGCTATCCATATTTTAAGGGTGGACATTCAAATGCATGCAAGCTGGAAATAATTGTTGAAATATTTTTTCAATGAAAAAGAACTGCATGCAGCATAAGGTTGAATGCTCTGATTTTCTTGTGCAGGCAAACAAGTCAACAGTTTCTAAAACTACCAACTTGTATTACATATTAAATAGGAGCATGCTGAATAGTTTTAACTTGCTTGATTAGGAATTATGTCAAATTGTTGCCTTGTATTAAAAATATCCATGGCATGAAATAAATATCTTTTCACGAGACCATATGTCTGACTGCTTGCCTCATCCAAGTTGTAGTCTGTTTATGCTCCAGCACCTCACTGAGAAGTGTGCAGTTGCCCTCTGTGCCCATGTGGAGTCTTCTTCAAATAGCAGTGTTTCTGGGCAAACAAAATTTCCCTGGCACTATGCACAATACAGACTTGGGGCCTTTAATTGCTAAGTCTTTGGAGGAGAGACTTGTTCATTCTATTTATGTCTACGGCATCTGTTGACATAAAGTGTCTGCTAAACTCCTGGGTTTTACAAGAGGACCTGGCTACTCAAATCTAGACCTGGGACCTTGTGATGTTGTGCAAACAGTATAAACTACTTCCTGTCCCAAGTATTAAAAAGATGGAGTGAGATAGGAGCATATCTGTTCACCAGTGTGATTATTTATTACAGGAATACTAGAATAAATGGCTTTAAAACTTTGTGGCTTCATGGAGTCTGGCATAAAGAAGCATGTTAAAGAATCCGTCTTTCTGGCTGTAAAAATAAGCTCTGTGCTTTAAAGTATTACAGTGCTATGCCTTGTGAAACATATCTCTTCTATTAATACTTCATTTTATTAAAGTGGAAAGCACTGAAAACTGTCAGTGGGTCAAATGGGCTGGATAGCTGTTGAATTGTTTATTGGTATTTACTCACTCGATGCTGACATAGATACCTCTAATTGGCAGGCAGACAAATGAATTGGCTATAATTCTTCCTGCAATGTTCTCAGTAGGATGAAAGAATGGCAGAGGCAAGGAGAAGTTCTAACAGTATCACGCCTAGGGGGAAAAAACAGGACCAAAATCCCAGAAATTGGAGCTGAAAGACTAAAGGAAACTTCAGAGGAGGGAAAACGTTGTGTGAAGAAAGTTCCATTGCACTGATAGCATCTTGAGAGAATGAATTAGAAGCAGCCTTCCCTGTTCCCCAAAGGACTGATTTTTGTAATATCTTCTGTGCCAGGGATCTCTCATGGAAAGCAGTGAGCAGTTTTCTGCATGAAAAGATGGCTCTAATCCATGATGGGTTCAAGTTGCAGAAGGTTTTCTTGATTTTGTTTTTTAAATTGCCCTCAGCGTTGTGGCAGGCCCATGCCATCCTTGACTTAATTTCTTTTTTTACATTTTGATTAATGTGGAGCATGAAGAGTCCTCTAAGCTAACATATGGCAGAAGATAGAGGAGTCATGTCTTCTTTCATGTGCATAGATACATCTTCTTGCCTCTTAATTAAGCTGCTTTTGAGTTTTGAGGTACATTATTCAGTAATCACAGTAAAATCAAAGGGGAGAATTTGATAGTAGTGGGATGTAGTCTTAGACCTGGGATACCAATTGCTGCTTCAAACTTAAAACTGCAAGCAAGCAGCATTTGGCAGTTGGCTACTGTGTCTTACTGAGCCTTGGAGTATGGAGAGGTTTAATGTGAATGCAGGAAGTGCCCAACAGGACACCTGATCTCTCTGGTGCTGAAAAGGCTTAATGGGACCCAGTTTTTCTTCCTGGAAGGAACAGCAAAGACAGAAAACTGAAGACAAGTTCTGCTGGTGACACTGACTGTTTTAAGACAGAGGAGAGCATGAAGAAACCAGATCCTGCTCTTTAGCTAATTAGAGTTTGGGTTGGTTTTTTGTGTTTGTTGTTGTTGTTGGGGTTTTTTGTTTGTTTTTTTTTTAAGAAAAGGAAGAACAAGAGGGGTTTTAAGGACTTTGCAGTAACAACCAGAAATCCAGAAGCATATGAACACTGGATCCATGTGCTAAGGAAAATTTCTCCTAAAAACCAAAAGGGAGAATGGTGCTTCAAATTGGACTCCTCAAATCATATTAAATGCTCAACTTCTGGTTCCAGGATTTGAAAAAGACTGTCAAAACCTTGTAATGCCCGTCCATTATGATAGCTGCTACTGCTATTAGCTTTTCTCTTGTTCATTACCCTTTATCTTAGAGAAAAAAGAGCTGTTTCATTAGTGGAACTTGATGTTGTATTGTTTTGGAGAAGCAGCAAACAGGCTGGATGGGGGAGTGGAATGTGGAGTGACCATGGTATTTGCTGCCTCAGACACTGCTGCTTGCTTATTTCATGACTTACAGACTTCCACAAGGGAAGCAGGGCTTAAGAAATAACTTTTCACAGACATAACAGGCCTCAGAAGATCAGCCTGTGTTACTTTAAACTTGATTAAACTCATGCCAGGATATTGCTTACAGATACTCTGTTCAAGGGGTAAGCGGTTTAAAAAGTGTAAGGAATTTGAGTTGCAAATTAACAATCTTTCCATTGTTCTCCTTCCTCTCTGGTTAATAAGCTGTAGGATGATTTGGAGAACTCATCATGTACAACAATGGCAGGAATAGCTCATATTACAATCTGGTGATTCTTCCATGCAAGATGCACACTGTTTGTGATATTCTTTCTGCTTTATCTCAGTCACCAGCTGTGTAACCTCTATGAGAAAGAGGCTCTTACTGAACAAAGCTCTACAGGTGATGTGCTCATTTCCAGTGTTGTTCTTTCCTGATTTTTCCAAGTATGAGCATCACTAAAATATATATCCACATTACATCAGCTCCCATTTTTAAGTCTGAATCTGCTTTGTTGAGAGAAGTCTGTTTTACTGCCAGCTTCTAGTACTTTTTTTTTTTTTTTTGTGAAAAGCTTGGAAATTGATTCTCAAAAATGCCGTTACAGTAGGAAAATGCTTGTGGTATGACATGACTTCACTCAATTTTTCAGGTATCTTATTTTCCCAACACATTTCTAGAAAAAGTGTAGAAGAATAGGATAGGTGAGTCCAGCTGATGTTAAACTGCAAGCTTGAGGCAGGTTTCTCCTAGCAGAAGTATATTTATTTTCTAGACTTTTAACAAAGTAGCAGAACTGCTTCTTGTCTTTTAAAGGTACATCTTGGACAGTTTCCATTAGGCAAAAGCGTAAGTTGGCATGACGGTGTAGGAGGAGTGTAAGAAAAGGAAGAAACAAAAGACATTTTTCACAACCCCTGGAAAGCTTTCAAAAAGAAAAAAAAAGTATAAATGCACTAGGGGGGAAAGTATGAAGAAAGTGCACACAGCTGCTATCAAGTAAATTATGCAGGGCTGATCAGATAACAAAAATGTTGGAATATGCTTCAGGGACAATAACTGCATTGCCAAAGGAAATCTGGTAGAAGTTCCATAAGCAAGCTGGAGTTTTTGTTGATAAAAAACTGTTCTGCTGATGTACTTTTAGTTATAAAATTAAGTTCAAGCTCTCTCTGCTGCTGGAGCCTCACCTAAGGAAGTTCTGTAACTTGAAGTTTTCAGCCTTAAAGAAAACTGCAAGTAACACTAATGTTTTGCATGTTCTGATTTACAATCTTGGTACCCA
This sequence comes from Apaloderma vittatum, assembly GCF_000703405.1. Classification (NCBI taxonomy): domain Eukaryota; kingdom Metazoa; phylum Chordata; class Aves; order Trogoniformes; family Trogonidae; genus Apaloderma; species Apaloderma vittatum. The sequence continues at coordinate 18,780 of NW_009727252.1, read as the reverse complement.
CTTATGTGCAGAATATCCAGATTCTGGGAATCTGGGGAATTCAAGCTCTGCCATGCTGTCATGGAACAAAGTGATTTGACCTGTTCAGGAGGAGGCACTTCTAGACACCCACTAAGTTAAGGAAGGCCTGCAGAAAGCATGTCTTATCTCTCGACACATAGACAATTGTTACTCAAAAATGTGAAAAGTCTTTCAGAGCTGGGACTGGAGTTAGCTGTTGCATGCGAGTCATGATAGTTCTGGAGCACTGCCCTGTGAGGGAACTTGTGTGTTTCAAAAGGGATAATGTGTTTTCTGCCCTGTTGTTATGCATAGCTTCTAACGGCCTTCTGATACCCACCTCTCCAGTGCTCAGGCTCCTAGGAGCAACAGCCAGGACTTTGTTTTAGATGCGAGCTTTGACTTGTTGAATCTTCTTATCTGAAAGAAAAGTCAGAAGTCAGGAGACAGTGGGCACAAACTGAAATATAAAGTATTTCATTTCAATGTAATAAAAAAATCTCTTACTATGGTGAGGGTGGTCAAGCAGTGGAACAGATTGCCCAGAGAGTTTGTGCAGTCTCCATCTCCAGAAATATTCAAAACCAGTCCTGAGAAATCTGCAGTAGCTGACTCTGCTTTGAGTAAAGGAGTTAGACTAGGTGGATTCAAGAAGTTGCTTTCCAGTTTGGCAATTCTGTGATGTTTGTGAAGTAGGAGGAGACCTAAGTGCTTAGCATCTTGCTCATCTATTGAAAAACCAGCCCTAGTGATATTTCAACATGCCAAGAAGTAGAAATAAATAAGAGTAGCTATTGGCCAATTTCCAGGTGACTAGATGTTGAGGTTAACAGAAACATATCCTTGCCTTAAAGTCTCCCTCTCCAGTGACAGAATCTGCAAAGTGAGTTCACAGGAAATGGAAAAGCCTTATTAATTCAAGATTCTTGAAGTAAGATCTTGAATGATTTTTGACACCAAAAGCAGGATTTCAGTGCTGTGCTGTTGCCTAGATCAAAAATAGCAGGCTAGACAGTCCAATTCAATGACTGCCTCGCTGTTTGGCCCCAAAGTTGTGCATGTGAAGTTGGATGTGAAAGCACCCACCGAAGTAGCCAAGCACAACGAACTGGATCCCTTTTGACAAGCTGGGTGCCTCTGTGACCCAGAGTTTGAGGTAGTGTTTGTGACTGGAAGCTCCTGAGGGGTTGGCTGCCCTTGAAATGCTCAGAGCACACCTGAGCACAAAGAATTTGGCTGTCCAGCTCCAAGGCAGAGAAAGGAAGTGATATTCACCTCTAGTGGCTTGGCAGCTACTTGTGACTTCTCCCTAGGAAGTGATAGCTCTAGGATCAGCTGGTTCTAGTCTGTCTTCTGCTTTCCAGTACATCCCTAGTTCACGAACTGGGAAACTGTCCAGGCTGGGATGTTGGACTAGTTTTGCTGCAAGGAAGTCATGAGATAAATAATGGCCAAGCACAAGCAACATAACTGCAGACTAGTGTCACTGGTAATTTCCAGGGTTATTTCTGCAGCTTAAAATGTGTACTCAGCCCTGGAAACACCCAGTCAAATGCTTTAACTGTGAGGTTGCCAGGATGAAGTCAGGTTCAACTGCTCTGTTTCAACAAGGCCAAGGCTAGCTGAGATGAATGCAGGATCCCAGAAGAGCACTTGCTGCTTTGGATGTCAGATAGCTGGAAGTGCCTACACTATATGTCAAAAGGAGTTGTTGGGTCCAGAAAGAATCTAGAGATATACCATGGCACTATGGGGAGGTTCAGTAACTTACTATTCTGCATGTACGCTTTCTGGGTCATTCTTCAGAGATTAGCTTGTCTGTTGACTGCCTGAATTAAGTTACCCAGCTGCGAGTAGACACAATTTTTAGGGGGGTACTAGAAAAACACAGTGTGTCAGATGTAGATCTATTGTGTTTCTAACTGTAACCAACAGCTGATCCCTAGGAAATAGGCATAGGAGCAAAGTATAGATACTGCTTCAGAGTACCCTCACATAACAATACCGGAATGTGCTCAAGTGCTCTTGTCTCTAGTGAGATATTGGATTAAAAAGTTTGAAGAGGTGTTTCAGTTGGATCGCTCTCAACAGCTGAGACCAAAAAGTTTCTGTTACCCTAGAAATCCTTACAGGCAAACCCTACATTCTGTGCAACACTTAGAACCTCAACTGTACAACCCTTTCTTCATCTGTGCAAGAGGTGTTTCTGTGATTGTATTCAAATGAGCTATATTATTCTTTAGCAGTCTGACTTCAGTGGGTTACATGCAGAGGTTTTTTTGCAGCTGAGGCACACTGGAAAGATTGTACAAGTTCTGGTAACAGTAGGAGAGTGTTTCAGATTTTGACCAGGAAATCATAGGCTATGGTTTTGATAACTTGAGAAAGCTGAAGCTTTTGATATCAGTGAAAGAAAAACTACTCTTTCCTTTCCTTTCTTGGCTTGGGGCAAATGCAATCCATGTGGTATTGAGCTTTGCAGTTTCTACTTGCTATCCAAGCAGTTGTGGTTGTAAGTCCTGTTGTCACGGCATTCATGTGTCAATCACCTTGTTAGAACAGACACTTCAGCTTGATGTTTCTGATGTGCATATTAGTGATGAAATAATTAAGACTGTGTCATAATAGCAATGACCAGCAATCCCATAGTCACATTAAAGCATGAGGAAGCAGATCTTGCTATACTAAAATACTCTGCAGCCGGAGGTGGCTTGCTGCCGTTTTGGCTTGCCATTGATTTTTTTATTTTTTTTTTTTTTTTTTTTTTTACTACACTCACAGTAAAGAACTTCTTCCTAATCATAGAATTGTAGAATAATTTGGGTTGGAAGGGACCTCAAAGGTCACCTAGTTCCAATCTCCCTGCCATGACAGGGACACCTCCCACTAGGTCAGGTTACTCAAGGCTTCATCCAGCCTGGTCTTGAGCACTTTCAGGGATGGAGCATCCACAACTTCCCTGGGCAACCTGTTTCAGTGCCTCATCACCCTCAGGGTAAAGAACTTAGTCCTTAGATCTAGTCCAAACCTAGGCCCAGCTTCCACCTATTACCTCACGTCCTCTCACTACAAGCCCTTTAAAAAGTCTCTCCCCAGCCTTCTTGTAGGTCCCCTTCAGGTACTGGAAGGCTGCTATAATGTCTCCCCAGAGCTCCTTCTTCAGGCTGAACAAGCCTAACTCTCTCAGCCTATCCTCACAGGAGAGGTGCTCCAGTCCTCTGACAACCACCTTGGTAGCCCTCCTCTGGAGTTGCTCCAACAGCTCCATGTCTTTCTTGTGTTGAAGACTCCAGAGCTGGATGTCTAATTTAAATCTCCCTGCTCTAGTATAAAACTGTCTAATTGAAGGTGGTCTTTAATACTCATGCTTGCTGTGTTTCAGGGCTGAATTGTAAGTTCAGCACTGCAGCAATGTGTGTGTCTAGGTATCAGATGTGGCTGAGATTTTAGATAGGAGAACAAGAGCAGCTATCTCTTTGAAGGCAAGAAAGTGCCAGCAATTTAAAAGGAGACTATGAAATGGCATAAAACCAAACCTACCTTGTAAGAGGTACAAACTCAGACCTATGGGTCATTTGCTAATATTGAAAGAGCCTTGTGTTTACTTATGTGAGAATATAGTTGATAAAAACACAGTATAGTTTGGACTTTATTTTCCTGCATGGTTGCTCTTCACTTTTTTTTTTTCTTTTGCAGTCAATGCTGACTTGCATTGACTGTAAAATTAGGTCAATTTCTTTGTGGTATCCTGGTGGAATTCACTTTACCATGTGTGTTCATCTGATGACCATCATCTGTTACCCACGAGGACTGAATAACAGAACCACAGAGCTAAATACATTATTTTTTTTTCATCTTGAAGTAAGAGTTAACAGGCTTGCTTCCTGTGCCATAGGCTAATCCTTCATTCCTAACTTGACTTTAAAAGAAATTGAAAATATACATTTTTCTTTCTCCTATTAGTCTTTACAGAGCAGAGCATTTGAAAGCTGTGAGAGTGATTTGGATGGGCCATGAGCTAAGGGCGAACTGATGTCAATAAGAAATAATCCAGTTATGAAGCAACTTCTTAACTGGATATTAAATTTTTTCTTGCTTTCCTTCAGAAGCTGATGGGTCTGATGTAGGGAAGCATTTATTGTATATTTAAGTTCTTTAATCATAAATGTAACTCTCTTCATTTTATTTTCCAAATGGACAATGCCGACTTTCTGTAATTCTTATTCTGAAGAGAAAGCAGTCAGATTTCATTTTTTTTCTTCTAGAAGAGTCAAAACAAAATGGATATTTACATCAAGAATATTCTAATAAAATAGTATGTTTGGTTTTGTTTTGTTTTGTTTTTTTTTTTACTTCTTGCACAAGCACAAAAGCTCCTCTAGATTTAATATTCCAAATTCAGACATTGCTTTTCACCCTGGTGCCTGACTGCTTATAAGGACTTGAGTTTGACTCCAGTCTCCATTTGCAAATACTAAACTTTAGTGCAGAAACATCAGGTGTTTACTTCCAGAGGCAAATTCATTGGCAATATAATACAGAATGAAAACTGTGCTGGATAACACTGTGATTGTAACACAATAGAGCAGATCCTGCACTTCCTGAGTGCCAATTATGTAAATATTACAGGTAACTTGAAAATTTCAAATTCACCCAGAGATGGGAAAGATAAGTGAAACTATTATGTTCTATGTAACTAGAACATATGCAATTTCTTTAAACACAATAAATTTTAACAGAGTCTTTACTAAAGTAAATGGTTCTGCCTACTATCTATGAAATGTAAACAGAAAGTGACAAACTTCTGAGGACTATTTTACACTTAGTGGCAAGTTTAAAGCTGGATGATAAGCTGAGGATAGAAGAATTATTTTGATAGTCTGGTATCTAGCACTGTTCTGAGTGTTGTTGAGCAAGGTCCTCTACAAAAATGAGTGGCTCCAACTTTTACAGACATGAAGATCATATGTGCAATCAGTGACAGAGCAAGAAGTACAACTTGCATCACAATTTCTGGCCTAAAGCAAGAAAATTTAATAGGTAAAACTCTGAACCTTCCTTAAATTTGGGGTGTGGAAGGCTGAATTGTTCTAATAGATGGTGAACTGTGATTTCTTGCCTGCATGACAAAATGAATAACGAACTACACAGCTTTGGTATCCAGTTATTCTCAATGCTGCTGACTTCAAAAGAAGTAGCTATTGGGGACTCATTCATTTAGGATATCTGGCATCATTTACATCTCTTTCTTTATGACAAAGCAAATTTTTTGTGCTCTAGCAGATTGGGTCAATCAGAATTAGCTATGAAATCACATTCAATGTGATGAATAGCTTCTATTCTCTCCAAAACAGTGATAAATAATTACAGAAAGGAATAAATTTTCTATTTCAAATTTGAGATTTTTGTTTTTTTTTTTTTGTTCCAGGAATATATTTAATCTAAAGCAATCAGGAAAAGTAAACTCAAAATTAAGAAAATAAATGAGGCATTCATCCTCAAACTAATATATTTTTTTAAATTCCAATTTAGTAATAAATCCCAGACCCACTTATTTTCCTCCTACCTCGAAGTTAGAGAGTTGATGAGCCAGTAATTTATCAAAAAGGCTAGGGGCCCCAGTAGTGAATGTTGTGACACTTACATGCTTTTGTGAAATGAAGCCAAACTTTTCAAAGCCTAATGCTCCAGCTGTGTTGAAGGCCTGGAAGACATTTTTCGTTGGCATCCAGCACCATCAAAGCCCCTTACAGTAGAATTGCTCCAATTAATGGCCATCCTGGTGGATTTGGACTGCCTTCACCTGAAGCAAGGCAAAACAAGGGACACTTTCAAATTGTGACGAGTTTTCTGTCTTTGAGAAGATTATTCTGATTCAGATTAGTCTTTCCCCCCCTGCCACCAGCAAGAGGATCATGTCAGGAAGGAACGCAACATCTCTGCTTGAATTCATTGGGTGATCTTACTAGGTTTGCAGGGTTACTTAGAGAACTGAGAGCTTCAGTCTGTAAAATGGACTAGTGCCCAGTGTGGCTAGCAAAAGTAAGAACACTGTTAAAGTCATTACCAGAGGAAAAAACACACCAGCGAAGTTCAAATAGGCTGCTGGTTTCTTGAGACAGGGCCAAGCTTCTTTTGATACTGAGAATCTTGCCAGTTACCCCCCCTTTATGTATGTATATGTAAAATGTTCCTTCTTAGCCTGAACTGCTAAGAAAACAAGATATATGTGAGCTCACTGTCTGTTTATCCATCTCCATTCCTTTTCCTTCCATGGCTTTTAGCTGCACTGCTCAATTTCCACCAACTTTGAAAGAAGGTTTCAATGATCATTAAAGTCTCACTGGTTTGGGGGACGCCAGGAACCCAGTTGAGGAGGGAGCTGCTGTATCTGACCCTCTGGTAGAAGAGTAGGGACAGCCCAGGACTCTGTGCAGCATTGGGCCAGTCAGCTTGCTGGTCACTTAGAAGGTGACACAAGACACAGTGTGGGCTGCCTCTCACTCCATGGAGGAACTGGGCTGTTGCCAGGAAAGGTGGTTGTGAAGTATTGCTTGCAGCGTGCCAGCAGGAAACCAGGATTTGTGAGCTATGCTGCTTGCGGAGCAACTGCTTAGCAAGACTAGGTATGGAGATGCATTGCTTCTCGGGCTTCTTCAGTTGCTCAGTTATTTTCTGTGCCCGCTTGGCTGCTTTTGGCCATGCACAGAACTGCGCTCATCTTGCAGTTCAAACAGCTTTTATGATCTTAAATAACAGCAAGCAAAAGTCTTGACTGTGCTGAAGCTGACAGCAAAACTGGTGGTCTTTCTGTCGTGCTTGGTTTCTTGTGAGGGCTTCTTGTTTATTCCTTTAGGGCCACAAACCTTTGAAATCATTGCAGATACTATCAGTCTTCCTGTGACAGGGATGACTGGATTGGTGTTTAAGGGGGTCCCTTTTCTGATTAAGAGGTCTGGGAAGGAGAGGCTTCAGATGATGACAAACTGGCCAAGGGGAGCTCTTTTTGGTATAAAGCACAGGATTTTGCTTGGTTGCTGCTCCCTCCTATTCCCTGTATTTATGACAACCTACTTGAGTGTGTAACTTCTGTTCTGTAAAAATTATAGGCCACGGGGTTTCTCTTCAAAGGTGTGCAGCTTCAGTACGCCTCTGAGTTGTTGATTGTGGCTTATTGCCACCAGAAGCTCACTGGAGAGACAATATTTTCTATGAAAAAAGTCCTGGTCTGTGAAAGGGGTTTCTAGCAATGGCTGCATACCATACAGGGCAAATGGCAAGATAACAAGTTGATAGATCTTGCCTGACATTACTTATCTGACTCCTTATTTATCAAGGAGAACCTATTGAGATAATATTGTTCTTCAATTTCTAGATATATATTAGTATTGGTTTGCTTCCTATAAACCTTCATTTTTTAAAAAATATATACAAACATTCATCCTTCATTCTCTCAGAGCAGAAGTGCAAGCCAACCAGCAATTTTCTTTTTGTTACAGAGATGTTTACATGACTTGCAGTCTTACTGCAAGTGGGGTGGAAAGACACGTGTTGAAGTGATTATGTATAAAGAATCTGTTCCAACATGTAATCTCTATACTCCTTTTATAAACAAACACTAATTCATGCATTCCGTCTTGTGGAAAGCACTGGTTAGGACTTAACAGGATTTTTTTGGGGAAAAGTGGGTGGAAATCTAAGAAGGAAACAGTAAAAGGACTAGATCCTGAGGAAGTAACATGAGGAAAAAATAGATAGATCACAAAATGTTTACTTGGAAGAGCTATCTTCCTGATTTAATGCTTCATCCTGGCAGTCTCCACATGGGCCTGAAATGAACAACTTTGAATCAAAGATGCACATGTATGCTTTGAAATCAAGAAATTTTGTCTCTACCAAGCCTGTAGCTATAGTACCACAGAAGTAGTCTGCTGTAACTGGTAGAAATGGCTGTAAATCAATAATGCCATTCAGAGGAGAAACTTGTTTCAGCACTTGTCTTTTCATCTATCTGTAACTTGGCTCAGGCTGACCCTACAATGCGCCTCTGTGCACCAAGGTGTTGTAGCACAACACTGGTCCTTTTCCAGCAAGTACATGGATGCAACACTCAATGTACTTGGGACATACTATCCCTTTCAACAGAAAATTAAAAACCTCAAAATGAACAATGTGAAGTATTTTTTTATTTCTAAAATAAAAGTTTTCCCAACAATAGAGGATATTCTTAAGACTGCTAGCATGTTGTAATATAATTCAAGACACACTGGGATGTTCTGTGAAGGTTTTTGTTGTTTGTTCGTTTTTAATTTTCAAAGGGTCTTTCTGAGGATATGGAGGGACTGTTCAAGTACTCTCTCTGTGTCAAAGGTGAGCTATGGAAAAAATAAGAGATTCAAGAAGTAACATCCTGGCATTTAAATTTCCAGGCAGCTGTGTGAGCTGCTGTTTCTTCCTAAATCAGCAGTGTCTCATGGGAAATGGCTGGGACAAGCTGCTGGGTGTTTTTACGTCACTGTAGTGAATCTGCTCTTCCTGAAAAGCTGGAACCTATTTATTTTTAACAGCCCCGCTTATTTCCCAAGGGCCAGCATGTTTTCACATACTGCATTTCAAAAATTTCTGAGGCAGAAATGACGATTAGACCTGTCAGTCCTTTCATAATGGAGGATTTTGTTTGCTTCTGGCTCCCTTGCCTCTTTTCAGGGTGGTAAGCAATTCCTGAGACAAGAATACACTAAGTGACATATTTCCACTTTTTGACACTCCCTCCACTTTGCTATAATCATAACCTGTTCTGATACCCTGCTGTTTGAGCTAATCTGGTAATAAAAGTTAGACACTGGCATATACAGGGTGAGCATGTAGACAGAGATGTAGTGCAGGCAGTCATTCTGAGTATTGACTGAAGGCTTCTGGGCTTGTAATTAATCTCTTCTGTGCTAATTGATTTAAATTGCAATCAGTAGCCCCCCTTTTTCATCCAGGGCCCCTGTCTGCATGGGCCTTACTGGTTCTCCCATTGCGGGCACAGGCGACCGTGACATGTGAGGAAGGATGTAGCTGGGTCAGGGTTAAAGGTACCCAAACTGCTGTTCCCATGAAACACAGCAAGTGATCGAGGGTATTAAAATGAGATGGAACAGAGTATACGAGTTTACTCTTTCAGACCCACTGTTTTCACAACTGTTTTATGAAAAAATCTGAAATTGCAATTGTTTGTTGTAATGCAGGGCAAAAATGTGTATGAGGATTTTTCCATATGACTGGAATTCCAGTTTCTAACCAGCTCTAATAGTAACTCTTCTGCTTTTTCTCTGACATATATCCTTGGGATGTGAAATGTGGGCTCTCACCAGTGACTGTGCTGATCTTCCAGTATGCATGGATATTTCTGTGAAACTTGAAAGCATGTGACAGTCACCATTTTTCCTCTTTCTATATCTTATAGGAATTAGAGATTTGGGAAAGCATAATGTTGCCTAACAAGATAATGAGGGATCTATTGAAATAGTCTTTTTTTTTTTCCAACAAACAGGTAGTGGACAACTTTCCCGACTCTGTCATCATTATCTTTCTTATGAAAAAATAGTCATTCTGGTTAGCTGTAAATACTTTTAAAGTGGTTCTTAAGTCTTGAGTATAACACTTGATCCTGCCTACGGAAACAGCTCTTATATATAAATCTTACTAGAACAGTTGCAAATGTTTTTCCATTTTAATTAATTGTTCTTAGAACTATATTCAGAACATATTCCCTTGCTGTAGATATACTGGAACCTTAGATGACTATTCCAGAAGTGCAAATAGAAGTGATTCTAAAAATCTATTGGCTATTTAAAATCACTTGTGGTTGAAATGAATTAGGAGATTAGTAGTATTAGTAAAAGTCAGAAATCTTTATATATTTAAGAGTTCCTCTACTGTAAATGTCAGGCTTTTGAAAGAAGAATGAGTTGCATTGCAACCCAGATAATGGGTTACTTTTAATTTATTACTTCAGGTAAAGAGCTAACTGAAGTACTTTGCAGCAAGTAAGTTGAAGGTTGCTCGGGCATTTTGGGTTGTGGGGTTTTTTGTTGTTTTTTTTTTATTGGTGGTGGGGTTTTTTGGTTTGTTTTTATTCAATACATACATCCTGGCCAGATATCTACAGGGAATCGACTAAAGACCCAAAATATCCTGTTCCAAGAAGCAATCAAGTATGTAGTAAAACCTGAGATGGATCATTTGGGCTTGGTCTTTGCTTTGGTTGTTCCAAAAACCTTGCTGGAACACAGATTCTTAACTTTAAAAACAGGCGCATTTGTCCTCGGTTTTTAGCACTATTTTTATGTTCCTAGTTTCAGTAAAACATCAGATCAAGTTATTTCAAAGACAATAGCACACTCCATTGCTGATAATAACATAGAGGAGTTACCTTGCTGATATGAACTCCCAGCCTGGGGGCTCTTTTCCACGACAGACAAGAACTCAGGGTAAATATACCCTTGGAAGATACTGTTGATTACAGACTTTCCAAAATTGGAGCTTGCTCAGAACTGGTTTATAAACTGATTTCTTAGTTGAGATGACAGAATACCTACCATAATATCCCAGATCAGGAAGATGAGCTTAATACATACAGTTGGGGCAAATTATGAGGCAGATTTGTAATTCTATCTTTGGGGCTTACCGCCATGAAAACTATAAAGTTGTCCTTTGGAAACTTAGGATACTCAGAGGAATTTCATGCATGAGGCTGAATGCTGCTTTCATGCACAGCACGAAAATTTAATTTTTCAAGAGTATTTTACACAAAATCCTTCATTGCTAACACCATTTTCAAGGCAATAAGTGAAGTATCCTGGAGGCACAAGCACGGAGTCAAAGTCAAGACAATGGTAGAACATTATTCCAGTATCCGCCTGTTGCTACCGTGGGTATTGTCCCCATTATAGTACTGCGTTATACTAGACTAAGCTTAAGTACCCTTAATTGTCACAGTGCAGTACAGCAGGCACGGGAAAAGGCTACTGTGGATTCAGTCAAGTGATGAAAATTCATTCATAGCACAACTGGCTTTGATACACTTTGGTACACTACCTTGCACATGGCAAGGTAGTGTACCAACTTTGAGACTCTGGGAAAACTTGACTGCCTAGATCTGAATTTCCTACAAAATCACATTTTTCTGCTACAGGGAGAACAGAAGGAAAGCTTGTGCTTTTAAGTCAGAAGTGTCTTGTCTTAGCGCACCTTGCCCCAGATAGCAGAAACTATATAGTGTTTTTAGTCTCCTCCCTTGCTGGTGAATGAATGGGCAAGATTGTTCCAGGTGTGATTCAATCTCAGTTAACTTCAGTGATCAGGGATTATGCTAGTTCATTGAGTTTGGTGGGCTACCAAAATGAATCATTGCAATATGAGGGCCTCTTACAAGTAAGGCTTGAACTTGAATTCACTGATCTTTCTTTTGCAGGCAAACCATGCAGTTGCTTGCATTGGCAACCGTAAGCAGAGCAGCAAGAACCCTTCAAAAAGTGTTTCTCTCCACAGCTTTCTTGATAATATATCCCTGAATTTCTTCTTGTCCTAATCTTTGGGAGAAATGCTCATGTCAAATTTTCCAGATAAAGTTTAGTCCTTATGTTCACATTTCCTTTCCAGAATAATGACTTTCCTGGTTAGTTCGCTTCATGATTTCTTTTGATAGATTTAGCTCTGGTTAAAAGTGTTAAGCCTCATTTTTATTACAAGTATACTCAATCTTGGTAGCTAAGTGATTTCAGACCACTCTGAGATTTGGGAAGGCATGTGAAAATCTCAGCGACGGAAGGCACAAGCCAGAAAGTCTGAGCCAAGTGCTGATTTAAAAAGACCAAATGAGAAGGTAGATCTTATTTGGCTCTCTTGTTACTCTTGGGCTGACACAAGGAAGAAAGGAGAAGGGGAGAACAGCAACTAAATTAACACTACTGGAAGCTGAAGAAAAAGCAGTGATGCTGCAGTACAATCTTCCTTGCTTGATATGATGCCACAAGGGCACCCTCAAACTCACTCTCAAGGGAGCTCTCTAGAGGAGAAAAGTACTTGTTCCAGCACCTGTGACCTTACTGCTTACGTTGTCAGAGATGACTGCAAACTCAACCAGTTTTGAGCTAGAGGTGCCTTTCTTAGACTGAACTGTGGACTGATGTTGCTCCTGACATAGGTGCAGGCCTTGAAACACAAGCTACCTCCTCAGCCATCAAAAAAATAACACTGCAGATTTCCTTCTGCTGGTACTATCTCTTCCCTAGGAAAATAAAAATCACTCCTTTGAAGTGGTTGTCATTTGGGGTGCATTAATATTGGGTGTGCATTAGTGTTTGAGATTGGGCCAGTATTCTTTTTATCCGTCCTTTGTCCTGATGTCCTAAATCTCCTACTTCATCCTAGATGTACGTCATTATGTGAATACAGGCCTCACATCCACAGTCACAGGGATTATTTTGCTGTGATTAGATAGTTGTAACTAGTATAATCCCTGTACTTTCTTATGCAAAACCCGTTCAGAGCTTCCCAGCCCTTGTCTCTCTTGGAGAAGCTTATGTGCAGGCCTTTGTTTATCGGGTGATGGTAAGGAACAGCTGGGCTCCAACTGCAATTTTGGATAGTTCCCCATCTGTAGAGTCAGAATTTGTGAGTGTAGAAAGTCTGGTTACTGCTGGAGCTAGCATGTGCACATGTTTATGTGCACTAGGAACAGGCACAGGCTCTGAGTTGGAAGGAGATGAGCCGAGAAGCTGAAGGAACAAGGCTATGGCCCTACTGTGATATCCTGCTGCTGACTGCTGCAGTCCAGGAGCCTGTGATGACTAGCTGCAGGAGCTGGGGGCTGGATAAAACTGTGTGCACACCCGATGTTCCAAAGTACATATGTGGCAAGCCATTTTAGTTCTCAGTCCCTCAGCTGTGATGATATGTTTAAATCTATGCTTGCATACACGGATGTGGTCACTCAGCAGTCTCTAGTTGGTGGACAGAGCCCCAAAAGTACCTTTGTAGAGCAGGGGGCCATGTAGCTTGCTTGGTCTCTCCTTGTGGGGCTGCAGACATGACATGATCACTGTAGAACGAACTGCCTCTGGAGATGTAGAGGCAGGTTGGAACTGGCTCTGCTTACAATGCAAGGGAGAGTATAGCGCAGTAACGACACACTGCCCCTTTTTTAGACTTTCTAATTAGGGACAGGGTGCAGCTGAACAATGGCAGTAAGGCTTATTCACACTAGCTCCATCAGTGCACTACAGTCCTACTTAGTTCTGCATCAAGGAGGTATTTTCAGCATTGTTTCTCATGGTAATTTGTACATTCAAAGCTGCTTTTTAAGACCACATAACCAAAACTGCTGAAATAAATAGCTCTCCTAAGACATCAAACTTCAGGTCTTAAAGGAAGTAAGCTTTTGTCCGGCAGGCCTCCAGAGAGAACAGGAGGAAATGTAAACAGTACATATAATCTCCCTACCATCCTAGTTTTATGTTCCCTCTCAGCAAGGAAGGGCTTGTTCACTTTCTCCTAAAGAACAGGTATATATAGCCTCTCTCCAGAGCCAGGATTTCCTGATTCACAGATGCTGTTGGTAGACAGAAGGCAGCTAGATGTCTCCACTCCACTGCAGTTCTCACCGGATTTTGTACGAGCACAGTTTAATTCCATTGTTTTCTTAATCCGGTAGATGTGAGGGAGGACTGCACCTAGCTGAGGTTAAGCCCCTCTTGGAAGTTATATTTTCTCTCTTTTCTCCTGTGAATTTGATCTCTTGTCCAGCAACCTGCAGCCTTGTGATATAAAGACACTGCATGATTTGTCAGAGTTATTTTTAAGATCTCTGTGCAAATTGTATAGATGCAAATGCATGCAAAAGAAGAAACTGAAGGGAAACCTTACTTAAGAGGTATAAAAGTAGGCTACTCTGTGCTCACTGTTCACCAGTTATCAAGATGCTGTGTGTTCAGAGTTAGAAGGACCACCAGAATATAACCATCTGATTTACCAAATAGCAGGACCTAGAGAACCAGAAATTTCTGCAGCAAGATTATAATCTCTAGAAAGATATCCAACTTGTCTTGAGTTAAAGACTCCAGACAGAGTGAACTGTGTCCTGGGGTAGCGGCTGCAATGTTTTAAGTAGTTACTCTAAAACACAGAAGATTCTGTTTAGCTTTATTTTTCAGACACTGGATCCTAGTGTGACTCTTTAATATGCTATACTGCTTATTGTTTACAGTTAATTTTTTAAGTAGTGTCACATGGAACTGAATCCGAAAGACTTACAGAAGCCTGTTACCTCAAGATGGTTCTCTTTCAACATATGCATTTATAAACTGAGAGAAAACAACAAAAAAAAAATCAAGAATTGTTAATGAGGCCTGTTAAGCTGGTTCTAAAAAACTGTGGTAACTGACATTGATAATATTACACTTCTTTATTTTACGTAGTTACTACATCCTAAAATGCTACACTTGTGCCAGCTGAGCTACAATAACCACATGTACATGCTCTCAGTCAATGGCAAATGAGAGAGAATACTGGTTAGGCTGACCAGCAATGAGAAAGAGGCAAAACAAATCCAGCAATTTCTCACTTGTAGTCTCTACCCATTCACATGACACCTGTGACAACTTCAGTGGCACGTAACTGACAACCCTGTGTCTGCTCCTTTCCTCTTCCACAGTTTTGTCTAGGATCAGTGCCAAGCTAAATGGCCAATGGCTACATCCTGTTTATTTCATTTATTTATTTATTAAATATTGGCTCCACAGTAGCTTTTTTCCAGTAATCTGGAACTTCCAATTGACTTTCCATTGACTTCAGTGCATTTTGGATCAGATCTTAAAATGAACATCTGGTTTGAAACTCATTAGCCAAGGCCTAACCAGACGGCCTCTGCAAAACAAATACCTTAGACTTCTTTCTTTCTCTTTGTCTTACTGTAAAAATTTGGTTGTCTCAAGAACTGTAATGCAGGGGCTTCAATGGCAATGTCAGCCTGGCATTGACCATGTGCTCATCTGCCGTTCTCTGGTCCTGTTATTTCCTTTCCAGAAGTGCAGCTCAACATATTTCTGGCTGTGCTGCCCAATACACAGGATTTACAGCTCAGCTGAGCTAATGTTGGTATTGGAAGGTTACCTTCCTAATTTCTCCCATTCCCTTTCCATTTAGTCAAGAAATTGTGCTGTGGTTTTTTTTTTATAATGATACCAGGCTCTCGGTAGGTGTTAGGAAGAGAGCTCCCCTGCTCTCCCTCAGCCAACAGGTTAGCAGCAGGTGTTGGCACCATCATTTTTATGTAACTGAATCCTCTTTCAGGACTTGGAAGGAACGTAAGTGGTATTGTAGGCTTTGAGGGCTCATCTCATCTGTAAAGGAGGTATTTATCTTTCTATTCCAAAGAAATGGGAGTCAGCCTCAGCTGTATATGTTTGGTTTTATTACTATAAATACATAGGCATATAAAAGCAGGGAAAGTAAAACCTGACTCACTTTATCTATCCTGTTTTAATTTGCTTCCAGTAGTTTACACTAGCAGAAAAATACATGAGGACACAGAGGAAAATAAGCTTCTAAAGAGGTTGTTTTCAGTCTAGGGGAAAAAAATAAAATCCCAATGCACATTAAGAAAGACAAATTTGATAGTTCATTTAGACAGTTAGACATCAGTGCCTGTAGACACAGAATTTTTACAGCTCTGTTGGATTTCACCCTTTAAAAGTTGTTGTTGTTGTTGAAAACATACATTTATAAATGTTATTTTTGTCTTTTTTTTTGGACTTCTTTTAACCAGTTTAAAGTATATGCAGATTATCTAGATCCCTCCTGATGTGGATTTTTCTTACTATCAGTGCCTTTATAGTTAAACAAGTGAGGCATTTGGACTGTAGTCATTTTGATTTATAGCAGCAGGAACAAAGCGAGAGAGTACAGACGTCAGTGCTGCTACTGCTGATCTGGCAACAGAGACTTCCTAATGTACAAATTACGTCTTTCACCACACAATTCCCCCTCGACCCGAACTAGAGACAGGGAGGCATGCTTATTTAATGCAGTGTCTGCAATCTATACAAAAGTGTGTGTACAGTACTGAGGGGATATTATATAGCTCATTTTAGGCATACAATTTATTTCACTGTGCTTTTGGCATTTTGAAACTAATTTTCCATAATGGCAAGTATGCAGTAGTTCAGTTTTCATGCCTCTTCTAGACAGAGCAGTCCAGTGTGAGTTAAAGCCAGTTGTGGAGGTGGCTGTGGTGCTTTACACGTACAAGCACCTGTCTACCAGAAACTGCAGTGAAACTATTAATTCATTGTCTATAGACCACCAAAACACTATACTGTTTTTGTCCACATCTGGCCCTGGAGGCCTTTGAATAACTACCCCATGGGTGAAAGGCTCCAGATGTTCATACTCAGCTCCCTGCACCACTGAGTGGAAGGAGAACTGTTCCGACAACTAATATTGTCTATGGGTGGTGGAACAAAGCAAGACTCCAGAGAAGATCTTGTCTCAGTAGTGGCATTTCAAATTCCAGAGCTGAGTGTAACTGTCAATAGCTACCTCCATTCTGTATGCGAAGATCCTGCCAGTTTTCATTTTCAAACGGAATGAAGTGTTCCACTAACCAAAAACGAGAGTCAACTCAGCTGGACAAAACAAAATCTTCTGGCAGTCATCACACCCAGGGACCAGGCATCACAGAGCTCTGGTTAATAGGTGGCTGCATTTCATTAGCAGCTGGAGTGATTCCTGTTCATATAGCATCACAGCCTGTATATCTGCTAAGCCTTTAAAGCACTTCGGGATGAAAATAGCTCAGTGCAAAATAATGGTCTCAATTTAGCACTGCAATCTGCAGCTAAAGACTTGGAGCAACTCCCAAAACAGAGCAAAGACTGACTTGTTTCAAACCTGCTTCTCCAAAGGCAGACCCAGGGAGCATAGTGCAGTGTTCTGTGCAAAGGTGGGAAGCTGACCCCCATCCATTAGGCAGGCATTGCTCCCCTCTGCAGCACTTACAGCAGCAAGGAGCAACTGTTTTTGCACAGACAGCAGGCTGCTTCCCACTCTGCGGGCATCGTTCTGCCTTCGGTATCATATGGCGTGCACTCGCAATGGCTCCCCTTGCTCTCACAAGGTCAGCTTCTAATGTGGGGAAACAAACAGTAAAGTCACCCTTATTAATATGCACTAGTGCATGCTAATATCCTGTCTGCCACTTAATGTTCCTGGCTGCTGAGAGCTGCATCATACACGGCCCAAAAAACCCCACAAGCAAATAAATCCTGAGGTCAGGTTTGCCACACGGAAATAAACCTGTAAAATCTATAACAAAGTGCAGTCGCAGAGGTGCAATGTAAATGACCATGGGTGAAGATGGGCTGTTTGCCATCCCTGGGACTTGAAGGAGCCTTTCTGAATGCCTGCCTGCCTTTCCTCATACGTCCTGTGACCAGGGCAGACTGCTGAGCTGTCCCAGTGCTTGAATCGTGTCTCGTAAATGGAAGACTGGGCTTGGTCGATCCCCCAGAAACCTCTGTTCAGTGTGGCTTTGTGGCCTCTCTATTAAATGGATATTTATTGAGGAGAATCCCCATTGATAAGTAAAATATAGCTGAACAAAGAGGTAATGTAAATGCAGTTTTACACATAAGCTGGGTATTAAAATGTGTAAGTACATTTCTGTTGTCATAAGAATCTCTATTGCCATCCAGCATTGTTTATATGATATTGGGTTTGTTTCTGTTTGGGTTTTTTTGTGTAAAAAAAAAATAAATAATGCAGATAACACGTTTCAAATGCACAGTGAAGCCCTTGCTATGCACAAGTTATTCAGTTGTTAGAATCCTTTTTCCGTTCAGAAATCTAGCTTGTGGTTTAACTGCTTGACCTTTTTCTTTCTTTTTTTTTTTGTATTTTGAAGTAAAATGGTTATTCAGAGTAGTTGATGCTACGGCACTGAACTGTTTTTGAAACTGTCACTTTTCGCATCAACAGAAAAAAAGATTTGCTACCCTACGATTGTTAATACACCTGCTTCTGAGCTGGAGGGGAGCAGGGGTAGGTGGGAGGACATAAAAATGGCTGTGCCTCATACCCCTGGGTCTTAGACAGCACCGGCCACATTTGCAGTCTAAATTAATATAGTCTTTAGGACATTTTAATTTATCCAGCCAATCCCTGACCTTGAAGGACCTTTTTCTGCTGGGGAGGTGCCAGGAAGTGGAAGCCAGTTTCGGGTTCCTTGCATGGGGACAGCAGGGAGGTGCAGGATCTGTTCCAGCTGCTCAGCGTCACCAAGGATTCCTGTACGGGAGGGCAGCTCAGCGCTGAGCTGGCAGCACCTGCCAGTTTCACTTCTGCGGTTAAAGCTGAATTGAAAGGGGGCAGAGTTTGGCTCCGGAGCATGGCTGCAGGCTTTGCCAGCCAAATCCAGTGACGCTCGAATTCACCGATTCCCATTGACTTTAATAGGAGCGGGATGTTGTCCTTTCTGCCGAGCTCAGCACAGATACATTCTCAAGTAGGGCAAGGACTGACCCCACAAAAATCCGGGGAGCTTTGCCATCGCATTCTCCGGAGGAAAAGAGAAAGGGTGTAAGGAGTCAGAAAATGTAAATAAATACGTTTTGGGTTTAGCCGTGCCCTCGTGATTTCCCTCTGACCTTGACAAGCAGGAGAGGAGCGGGGATGGGAGGCTGGGGTTATGCGTGCACAGAGCAACCATTTTACACACCGTTACCCTTCACAGCC
>NW_009727251.1:2897-8042 GCF_000703405.1 Apaloderma vittatum | reverse complement strand
TTTGTGCAAAGCCCCCCCTTGTCTCCAGACAAGGCTGTGAAGCAGAGGGAGCCCCCCAAAGAGGCAGAGAGGGTCGGGGCATGGCCAAAGCCCCGCTCCAAAGGGACCGAGAGGGGCAGCGCCTGCGCCGCCTGCCCGGGGAGCCCAGCAAAGAGAGGGGCAGCTGCACCACGGAGGGAATAGAGCCCCATCAGTGGGAGAAACCGTCTGCGTTTGGGATGAAAATAAGCTTCCTCCTCCAAGAAAAAGGCGAGGAACCTCTGAGCTACCTGAACTGCAGCACAGCCCGTCGCGTGGCCGTGGTGCTGTGTGCCTGGCGCTGGACACCACGATATTTCCCTTTTGTTTCCTCCCTCATCTCTTCGCGTCTTTCTTAATCTAACCGAGCTGCAAGGCAGGGGAAGAGAGCTCGTGTGGGGCACGGCGTTGTCTTGTCAAAAGGGTTTAGTCACGGGGAGACGAAAGGAATCCAAACCCAGCCTCTGCCTCAGGACCAGGCAGGCGATGCCTGGATCCCGACTATTTGTTGCTGGGCTATAAAGCTTCAAGTTCTCATTAATCTTGCAGGGGTGATGAAACTGAAATGCCACAAGCAAATAAAGAGGTGACAGCTTTGCAGCTCCAGGGACGATGAGCTGAGTTCTGACATTTCACACGCCCTTTGCTTCGGCAGCACGGCGAGATGCAGGACAGAGGGAAGGATTTGGCTTTGAAAATACAAGAGTTACTGTGACGGTCGGCTGTTTTAGCCCAGCTCCACACTCCCATACACAGTACATGAAATATTGCACAGAAATCTCCGTGCCTCAGAAAAGTGTTGTTGGGGCTGAAGTCAGTCCCCTGCATCTCATTTACCTGCTGTGCAACACGGAAAATGGAAAAGGAACAAATCGGTAACAAGGAAGGAGAACCTCGGAGTGCAGGCGACTGAACACGAACCTGGAGTATTGGATTGTCTCGCAGGGAAGGTTGCTCAAAGTGAAGCATTTCACACCAGATACTCTGCTGTTCTCTGTTTTCTTGCTGCTGGGTTTGTGCCCCAGGGGTGGCTTTGCAGATGTGCTGAGCTCTCAGGCAAATCCCAGCTCAAGCGACCGTTTTGCCCAGAGACCGCAGCAGAGAACACTTAGTGGGTGGGGGGGTGAAAAGAAAGAAACAAAAAAATAAAAAATAACAGATCCTAGTTATCTTAAATTAATTTAATATTAATGAATAACTCAATATTATCCTAATTAATATTATCCTAAATTAATTCAATATTAATGAATAATAAATCAATATTATCCTAATATCATCTTAAATTAATTCAATATTAATGAATAATAACTCAATATTAATGAGTAATTCCGATTTATCTTCTCATACTTCCTCCATTTACAAAACGAAATCACGTCTTGGCGCAAACATACACATCCACCCCCAAAAACAGCACCAAGGGAATACTTGTAGCTCGTTAGTGAATTAGACAGACACTGCAGTATCGCGTGTTAATTAAAACAAAACATCAGGATCCTAGCTCTTTCCTAACAGCACAAATCACAGTGTGTTGGGACACACAATAATAAAACGAACGAGTGCTGCCTCCACGTACTGAAAAAAGAAGGCGTTTGGGAGAAGTCGGGAGTGTTTTCTAGTGAAGGGTTCCAGCAGAGCTGGGATGACTTTGGGCTATATTAGGAAAAAGAGGCATTTGAGTTTGACTTCCCAACCTTGAGAACGTCCTTTCTAGTGTAATTTTGGTAGCTGGTCATGTGAACGGTGCATGCACATGTTTGTACACAAACATCACGTTAAGACATTTCAGATATGAGAAATATTCCATCGTTCTGTTATTATTTAGGAACTGCACTCTGGAGATTCTTTCAAGATCCATATTTGTATTAATGGCCAACAAATTGTTACTAGATGGACATATTCAATGCACTCAGGTATTCATTCCTGTTTCGACTAACGAGAAATGACAGGAAAATGCAGGATAAGAAATATGCTTCATGATTTAGAACTCTCCCATAGTTCTGTAAAAGAAAATAATTTTTAGTTGCACTATACACACAAAGTCAAGGCTGGAAGAGCAATTTGCAGCAAATCTGCCTTTTTTGTAATTTCTCATTTAAGCATGGGCAGTTTTAACTGATCTTGAAAACTCCAGCCCTCAAACAAACAAAGAAATACTCTTTGGTTTTAGTATATTAAACTAAACAATTCATTTTAACCCCTCCCAAAACAAACTCAGCCATTCTTCCTTGGGGCTGGGTCTGATACCTTCGCTGAATAACACCGAAAGCAGCTGCTTAAAGTCCTCGTCGAGCGAGTTGTTTTCTTGTATGATGGTACGAGAAGATTATTCCTGAATCTGACCTTCTCTTCTTTAAATTTTATTGAGGTAAGCTCAAGTCTTGCCACCGGTACTTAAAGAAATCCCATGGATTTCAATGTTTAGCTGTCAATAACGACTCGTGTTTTGCAACGGCGCCGCCGTGGGGGGCTGCAGGTTCTTGGTGTCCCCGTAGGGTCAGGCCAGGAGTTATCGTCTGGTTTTGAGGGTCGGGCGCCTCTGCGGTTGGCAACGTACAAATAAAAAGTCTCAGCGGTGACATCGCCTCAACGGGCACGGGGAAAGAGAAGTGGCCCAAACGTGGGATTTTCAGCTCCCTCAGCGGTATGCGATGCCTGTGCATCCCATATACAGAAGGAAAGTGTGCACAATGCTTTAGGTGTCCTAAAAGTGGATTTATCTCCAGCCTTTACTCTCCACCAAATGCTCACCCGAGAAGCCTGGTGTTTTCCCTGCAAAAGGCGATTTTCCCATGGAAGGCTTCGAACTGAGCGGAGTTTAGAGCAGATTCGGTGTCGTCTCCCATCTCCGTAAATCTGACCATAGGGGTCTCTTGAAAGAAAACCGCTAAGAATTTCCAACTGGACTATGTAATCCCAGCGCCTGGTATCAAGAGGAGGGGGAGTGACATGAAATCACTGACTTGTGACACACATTCCTCAGCACCAGCAGCCGCTGCCTAATGACAGCTAATAAAGGGAATCTTCCCCTGACAGAGCCGCATGCCGGCAGCGGGACTGGAATGTGCCCCAGATAAATCCACTGATAACCCAGGAAGCAGAGATCACACCCAAAGGGTATAAAAGACGAGCTTCGGGAGCGAGAGGACAGCACAAGGAAGAGACAGACCTGAAGACACATCTCAGGAGAAACAGTCTGAACCTCCCTATCCCCAGCGAACCCAGCGCCATGGACACCAAAGGCTCCTTTTCCTGTGGCTTCCTCCTGCTGCTGCTCGTCCAGCTCCAGTCCAGCCGAGCTAACCCCATCTACAGCCTCAGCCCTGCCAAAGAGCTGGCCAGCATGGAGGTGAGGACTCTCTCTCTTAGCAAGGTTAAACTTTGGGGGTGCTTAGCAGAGTGTGATTTTTACCTTTCTTTCGCAAGCCGGGATAGCCGCACCGGCAATCACACACCAGGGGACAAAGTCTCCGTTCCTCACAGGGGGTCAGGGAAGCTCTGGAGAGCAGTATCCTCCAGCGCTGGGTTCACTTGGGCTCCTGGGTAGCAGTGGGAAACAAAATTCTGATGTTACAGGACATCTACTTTGGGGGTTCAGTTCTTCTTTTCAAGGTCTGCCTTCCTGGGAGCAAAGTCCCGGAGAAGCAGTTCTGTGAGGACATGACGGTGGTTCTACAAGAACCGATAGAAAATTTTCAAGCGGGCTCCTGTTCCCACTGCTAAATGGCAGGAACAGGGAAACAGGTCAGCCTGCACGTGGATGAGAGATGAGGAGGCAAAGTGGAGCATCCAAAGGCAAACTTTTACAAAAGTTGCTGGAGGAACGGTGTGATCGGTTAGTGTGACTCAGTCAGAAAAGTCGAGCTATAAAATGACCAGGTTTGCATTTTAATAAATGATGCAGAACATCCACTGTAGCAGCACAATAACAGCTTAAGACTCAATCTTGCAAGATGAAGTCTGAAAATTTAACTCTTTCCTTGGACTGGTACCAGCGACCAGTGTCAGACCCAGAGAATAAACTCCCCAGGATGGTTGGGACAGTGTCACCAAAGCCACATTGCCCCGTTCCAGTATCCAGCTGAGGAGAGGCACCTGCTGCCGAGCAAGCTACAGGGCTCGCTCCTCCTCACTCTGCTTCTAGAGATGGACAATTCCGTTCCTCTAACTGGTTGAGCTGCCCCTGAGGAGATTATCTGGTCCCTGTTACACAAAGCTTTACAGATTACAGAGAACGGTACCCAGGAAGAAGTCACCGAGCAGACACAAATTTAGCACAGGGGTATTTCCAGGAAAATGCATCTTGCTTGTGAGGAGCAGCAATGCTGGAACTCCGGGGGCTGAGATTAATGAAAACACCAGGAGCTTCTCCCAGTGACCTCCATTGAGATAGCCAGGGGTGACAAGAAAGTGGGTGGGCTTAGCCAAAAATAAAAAAAGAAGAGAAAGCCAACTGCTGACGAGCAGCATTGAGGGCACCTCTGGGAACATGAGAGCGGGCTCTGGACTCAGAGGTCCCTTGAGGTTCCCTTCCATTGGCAGCTGGAGCTGGATTTTTCCTGTGTATTTTTTAATTTCCTTGTATTTTTTCTCTGCCAAGAGCTGTTCTAACCTTGCCAGTAAGATACTCTTTGGTGGCAATCAGCTGCATTCAGCTCTCAGCTAGAGCTGCCCGCAGGTGGAATCAGTGTGCGCAGGGATTTACTGCAGAGCACAAAGCTCAAGCACCAGCAGCAACCCTGGGACCCAGCCTGACAGTGTCCCTGGGGCTGGCCATGGGACCACTGGTGGATGCAGAATGGGATGACTGGAAGAGCTGGCAAACAGCCGCAAAACTAGGAGTTTCATGAAAATAACCCTTCTCTTGTAGGCTCTGCTGGAGAGACTGGAGGATAAGTTTGCAATGATTGAAGCCCTGGAGTCCAATCCTGACCTTCAAGAACTCAAACCCCAGGAGGAGATCCCACCAGAAGTCATAGAGGAGGGCGAGGAGCAGAAAGCTGAAGCCAGGCTGGCTCCCAGCACACCTCTGTCCTACAGGGACCCCTTCCTCAAGAGACTCCGGGGGCTGCAGATGCCCAGGATGATGAGAGATTCCGGCTGGTTTGGGAGGGGGGTCGAAAGAATCGG
>NW_009727251.1:0-2835 GCF_000703405.1 Apaloderma vittatum | reverse complement strand
TCCTTTACGTCTTTAATAAGACACGGGTTGAGGAAGGAATTCATTTTAGCCCCAGGAGTAGGCTAGCTGGTCTTCCAAAAGAGACCTTGTGTCTTACTGGTTTGGGAGGTGAAAGCCGGGCTGCCGAAGGCCGCGTGTTCTGGGCGAGAAACAGCCCCTGGGAGTGTTTATTTCTTGTTTGGATTGCAGGTTCCAGGAAGAATTAGGAGAACCTCCCCGCACCATGCTCTGAAGAATGCTTCACGGTACCCGTTCCTCCCGAGATGAAAGCCGGATGCTTTCTGAGCTCTGCAGCAGAAAGTTATTCCTATTTCTATTTATTTATTTATTTATTTATTTGAAATTTTTTTTTAAAAAAAGAACATTTCTTACTCTAGCGTCAAGAGACCATCTTTAAATAAAACTAACACGTTAGACACCTCTGCTGGACCTCTCTCCTGTCTGTCACATTAAAATTTCCTAAAGCCTGTGTTTCATCGGTACTCTTGTACCCCTGAGGCTGTATCTTTCTTATACAAGATGGAGAAAGCATGAACTCGGTAGAACCAAAAATGAGTTTTTCACCAGAGTTTTTCCCTCACTAAGAAACTGTAAGAGATAAGCAGCGAGGAAAGCTTGCTTAACGATGAAAGACCAGCGTGAGTCCTCCTATAGACAGGGTTTCAGTAACAAGAGGGTCCTTCTGCCAAGGTCCCTTCAGTCAAGGGAAGTGCCACAAATCCCTCACGTAAGCAAAACTTACGTGAAAAGAAATAAGAAAAATCTTAACACTCCACGAGTTTCAAGATAACCAGAGGGAGGAAAAGGGAATTCGTTGTATATGCTTTCTAGCACTGCCCAAATAAAGGCTACGAGCATCACCAGAAAGATCCATCCTTACGCGTGTCTTGTCTCACTCCGCATGTGGCTGAGGTGACAAATCCTCCGTGGGTTTGGGGATTTCTCAGGCAAGGGCAGGCGGGACCCCTCTGGTCATAAAGCAGCTGGTGAAAAACATCCACCCCGTGCTGGGAACGGCCCCTCTAGACGTGGCCGATGGGAACCCTGCAGGGCTGAGAAATGTTTCTCTCGAGCCTTTGTAGCTCGAGATCTGACCTGGGATCCGGATTTGGCCCAAACCACACTCTCTCTGCCACCCCCCTCACGTCCAGGGAGGTGACACTGCCAGGACTCCACTCCGCCAGCACCCTGGGGACCGAACAGCTCGTGTGCCCGGGTCAGCACCGAGCCCGGGCTCCACGTAACCGCCCTGTGACCCGCGTACCGCTAGAGACCGCGCTGCTTTGAGCATCGGACTTTGGGTCCTGCTCCCAGCGTCAATCAGTCGAGCGTGCCGGGGCTGAGAACACAGCAGCAGCGGGACACACCGAACGCAGAGACAAGCTACCGAGGTCGAGGTACACGACATGCACGGCTCTCCCTCCATCGGCCCGTTTGGTCGAAGGATATCAGGTTAGCCAGGCAAGATTTCTGGTAAATCCGTGCTGGCTGCTCCCGATAACCTTCTTCTCCTCCAATTGATTAGAGATGGCTTCCGATTTTTTTTTCCATCACCTTCCCAGGGCTGACTGGTCTGTAGGTGCCAGGATCCTCCTTCTTGCCCTTTCTGAAGACTGGAGTGACATTGGCTTTTTTCCAGTCCTCAGGCACCTCTCCCTTTCCCCTTGATTTTTCAAAGATGATGGCGAGCGGCTCAGCCACACCATCAGCCAGCTCTCCCAGCACCCGCGGGCTTTCTGACTTCCCTGTGTATGTGCACCCAGGGACAGGAGTGGCGCGGGGCCGAGCCGGGCTGCGGGGCGCCAGATGTGCCGGAGCCAGGGCAGCTGCTGGCAATGGCTCTCAGGAACCCCGGTTGCAGCAGAGCTGCGAGCGTGAGTGCTGAAGGGCTCAGCGCTCCCGCATGCGCCTCTTCACAGCTCAGGCTGCTGTGCCACTTGTGTCACACGCCACGTTTCTGACAAGCCGCCCTCCCCGTCACTGCCTGGGCTGCTGACACAGCCACCGAGAGGTCCCGGTGTGCTTTGTGCGGTGCTGAGCCTCTTGGTTCTTCCCGAGGAAGTCTAGTCTGAGGGAATCATTTTGCCCCACTCCGATGGGAAACAACACCCAGCGAGATGGAAATCATGTCAGAGCTTCTCCTTCCAGCAAGCGCTCTGTGCATGAGTTTCCCTGTCGGGAGAGCAGATTTCCAGGTCAATGCTCCCAGCAAAAAGCTGCGGGGACTTTGTGTTTACTCAGAGGTGGTTTCACAAGTCGAGGCGGTGTGAAGTCACTCTTCGGGGACCCTATGTGGAGGCAGGAGTTCCAAACACACCTCTGCGGGCACCTGCTGCCGCTGCAGCAAGGTGGGGACACGCGGGTGATCCCTCCGCACCAGCAACGAGCAAGAGCCTGACTCACCATGTGCTGTCCCAAAGGAAAGGAAAAACAATCCCCGCACTCTAACAATAACAGCTCTTGCTGAAGCTCAATTTTATCCAGTCAAGCAAAACCTGCACAGACACTATAAATTGTCCTTCCCTGTCAGCCCCTCAAGGCACAAAACAGTTCAGTGGAATGTGCTAAAAACGGCCAGAAGAGTTGGCACTGCCCGACCCAGAACCAGGTGGGTCCAGTATTAAGAGCAAGCCAGTTCCCGGTGGAACAAGTCTGTATTGGCTTGCGGGCAGCATGTTAATAGACCCTGCAGCCTGGGAGAGCCTAATTGAGAGCAGGCAGTCCAGGAAAAAAGCACCTCTCTGGCTGGGTTTTTACTGCTGCTCCCATAAACACACTGAGCTGTAAAGATGCCCCCAGGGAAGTCTCACAGTCAGGGCAGGACAGGGCTGCACC
>NW_009727250.1:0-9445 GCF_000703405.1 Apaloderma vittatum | reverse complement strand
ATTAGTTTATTAATGTATATTAGGATAAGGAATATAGAACTCTCCTTATGCTAAGAAGTTGCATGTAGGCCTTGGCTAAAGCCAGAGCTGGTGCAAGTGGCAAAACTGGCCAGGAATGTTTTGTACTCGTTAAACAAGGTCTCACTGCACCTGTGCTTTGGTCTCACTGCACCTGTGCTTTAATAACAATACCAGCATATTTTATTTAGACAGATCAATACATGCATTTCACGTGGGCCTGCCTCCCTATCGCTCTACCCCCCCCTATTTTGTGTTTTGTGATCAAATATGGTCTCACCCCAGTGGCCAACGGTTGTATGAAAATAAGATATAGGAATATTAATGAGGGATGAACCAATTGTTATAAAGGTCAAAATTAATAGCGGGCATTGTGTGCATGTTTATGTCAAAATATGTTAAAGACTATGACTTTACAAAAAAAAAAAATAGATTGAATTTTTGTGAGGTATTCGAAGCATTGGATGATTTCCAAGCTTCCCAGCGCTGCAATAAAGAAGTGGCTGCTTATCTACGCGTAGATAAGTTCTGTCGTTTTTGCAACCTTCCCTTTGAAAATCGCAACACAGGGAATTGACTGGATGGTGTTACACTCCAGGTTTTTCATTACCTCGAATTCCTCTGTTTAGGAAGGAGTTAGAGATGGCACAAGGATAAAATTGTTAACTTGGCAGATAAAACTAGCTAGCAAACAGTACAGATAGTTTTAGACTTCTATTATTATATTAAAGCATTGAAGATAAGTTTATAGTTGCTCTGGCATATCAAATAAATGGTTTATTATTTCCTGTAAAGTACAATAACTGAAAACATTCATAATTTAAGTTATTATTTAAGCTGCAGATTGTAATGTACTCTGAGATCAACCAGCTTTTTTGAAGAGAATGTAATTAATAAGATTTTTTTCTCAAGCTAAAATTAAAATTCTGTGGTAAGAAGCAGTTAAATGTAACTAGAAAATTTGGCATAGCTCACACTGATTTCCATGTATCTGCAGTGGTTTTGGAGTATTTCCTGCATATTTGAACTAAGTAGTCAGTCAGTCTGGATTTGCAGGTCCCTATTCAGGCTTGGCTGCATCACCCACTTAGTATCTTCCAAGAGAAAAAAATCATCTGAAGTTTATATTAAGTTGTTAGATGTGATTGGTTTTCTGTACTACAGTACATGGTGACAATCTGCCTTCTTCAGGATGAGTTACTGTAAAAGTTCACTTACCCAGTGGCCAAAATGTAGGTGTTGTATGATACATTGTGTGTTCAGCATGTAACTGAAGTGTGTTCCCTTGCGAGAAGAAGGACTGCTGGCTCGTTCACCTGACTCAGTAGGTGTCCATCAATAGAAGAGGGAACAGCGCCGTGGTAGGTGCACACGCGGTCCCCTCAGAAGACTCAGGAAGCCCATTTAACTTGCCCCAGCCAAAGGTACGATGCTGTTCTGCACTGAGGAGGTGCTGGTTTGTTTGGGATCTTGGCAGGAAAGGCGTGGGCTCTCAGGTTAACTGTTCTAGTCCGTAAAAAATGGTAGTAGTAGAAAACGTGGTACCAGTCTTAGGTCCCTTCTGACGCTGAGGACCACAGTTATCAGGGTATGAGAGAAGGCACTGCACACTGGTGAGTGTGCCGCACAGATCCTGTCTGTGGTGAGGTTTGCACTTGTGGTCTTTAGAGTTTTGATAAGATTTTTCTTTTCAGAAGTAAACAGCTATTCTTCATTTCTGCGGTCAAGTAAAGGAATGTTACGTGTAGATAACACTGTTTAATCTCAGTACAAGATAAAGAGTGTGGATGGTGTAATGTGCTAATACACATGCTGAGTCGGAGCCGTGCACAGGCTTCTCTGTTCTAGTCAGGCAGGCAAGTTCATCCACCAGTCACTGAGGTACGGTGAAGGCACCGCATTCTCACCCCTCTCCAGAGGAACATATTGAAGGTGGTCATGGTACACGCTCCGGTCACTCAGGCCAACGTACGGGTCTCTGCAACGAAGCCCTGTGGTTAAACTCTGCCCAGATTCTGTTTGAATTTGCTGTCTTGTTGCAGTGTCTTCTTCAGTGACCTGCTGTTGGTGTCCTTACTGCACTTGGCTAAATTAAGAGGGGTTTTTTTTAATGTGCTTCCACATGGGAAACCTTGCTTCTTTCCTTGCTTGAATCTGTCTTGCACTTCGTATTATATTTTCGTATAATATTTTGACCTCTGGAATTTTTAACTGGTGTGAGTTTAATTTGGTAGCGTTCTGGTGCCACACGACGATCTGTTGCAAAAAAAGTTGTTTATAGAGACTCAGGAGTTGTGGCAAAATTTAATCTGGCTTATCTCCAGGCTGCTGCTGCCCCCTGCCCTCAGCCACTTGTCCTGGCAGTATTATTTCTGTGACCTCACAGTTTTAGGCAAGGGAATTTTCATTGAGATCAGATGCCAAACAGCTCAGGCTGCAGCTGTGAATTTCAGAGCCAGCATGAGGAAGGTGAAGTAAAAAGTGGTTGAGGAGGCAGGGAGTGTGTGGAACTGGACTTTTCAACCTCTATTTGGACTTTACATTTGGTTAGAGTGGTATGTAATGGCATCTGGACTGCTGACAGAGATTAATGACAAGGGTTCTGTCTTGCTAGCAACATTTCCCTTTTTGTAAAGCTAAAACAATACACATGCTTTTTGTGTTGTACATGATTAATCTGTTAAAATTATATTTAAGACAGGTACTACATTACATGCTTATGGTTTCATGATTAATGTCAGATCTTGGACCTGGTAATTTCTTTTACGTATACTGTAACGCTTGATATCATAAACAGTTTCTAGTTTTGATTGGTTATTAATCTTTTTTATACTACTTTATTAGTGATACTGCAGCAATTTTCTGTATTACTACAGCAGTATAATTATAGCAGTAAGGCTAATATTGGAAAGTAATAATTAGAAATTTTTTAACAAATGTGTGTAATTTTAATGTATTCTTTCTTGACACCAGTCAGGTGATGGCCATCTATTTATGCCAGACTGCAATTTAAGCTTCTTATTTGTGCCCTTAGGCTTATTGTTTAAACAGCAGAAACTGAAAACTAACTCAAATCTAATAGCGTGTGGAGCAGTCGTTTTAGTAAGGTAATGTTTTTGATATCTCCAAACGTAACAGAAAGTGCATTTATTAAGTTGGTTTTCCTGCTTGATGGTGTCTGGTGCTTGTCTCTGCCCATTTGTCTTTGCCCCCTCCCCAAAGAGAAATTGGCACTCCAAAGGTCACCTGCGCAAGAGCATCATATTGGAATTTTTTAGAAACATGCTTTTTTTTTCAGTAAGCTTATACTTTTTCTTACCCCTGTAAAACTTTCTTTTTTTTTTTTTTTTTGTGCTCAGGCTCTATCATATAGTAGCCTCTTTTTCCTGAAGTTAGTGTTCCCAGGATGAGAAGTCACCAGCTTACACATGTACTCCCAACTGATGAAGTTTTAAGACCAGGGAAATTGAGGTACACCAAATTTGTAGTTCGTTTGCATAATTATGCTTCATTGAAAACTGGGAGCCTAGGCGTAGCAGGGCCTGCCAAACAGTGGATGCCAGCCAGCAACAACACTTGCTGCAGAGGTTGAGAAGGCAGCTGGAGCAGATAACAGCTGTCGTACTTGAGGAGGCTGCAGTTAGAAGCCTCTCAGAGCCCTGGTAGGTGTTTTTAAACTGCCTTGTTCATGCCCAGACCTGAACTCGGAACTGAGAGAGTTTCTGCCGTCAGGAATGAGACTCTTAGAGCAACACAAATGAAACTTCAAATTTAAAGATGTTTTAATTAAGATTGCCACTACACAGTAAAGAAGCGTGCTGTACACGTAAGTTGTCACAAGAATATGTAGTTAGGTGTTGTGTAGATCTGATTGTTCTGTGTTGATAGAGGGCTCTCCTGTCATTAACGGGGGGCACTCTATTGCAGGCTAGTGCATCACTTGAGCTGTGAGTGTCTTGTAAAACTAAGGTCTTACAAAGGCATCAGAACATTTGCCTTTGGGTACATCTGCATGAAGGAAAACCAAAGACAGAAGTAGAGCATCAGTTTCAAAACAGCTTCCTTTTATGGTCTTACTATGAATATAAATTACCCAGCCCTAAAGAATGCAGGAAGGTGTATCTGTTTTGCTGTTCATCATTAAACACATTTTAGTATCTGGTCTCCCACTTTTAACACCTGTTCTGCTATCCTATCTCATGTGACGTAACTTAGTAGAAGCTTCACCTTGATATAAGCTAGGCTATTTGTAGAATAATTAGTCCTAAAGATCTAATTCCTCTGTTATGGATTGGAAATATACACATTTAAAGATCATGGGCCTTTCCTGTTCTGCACCTCTTGACACATTTGGAACAAATAAGTATGCCATTCAACACTTCGTAGGTAACTCTGAACTATAAACAGCTGGTGTAACAAGTCTGATAATGTGGAGCAGGGAAAAAGCAGTTAGGGATTTTGCAAGAAGGAATGGGGTTTTTTTTTTTAAGTCATTATGGGGGTGAGGCACTGCTCAGTTCTCCCTATCCATGAAAACATGGATTCATGGTTTCTTTTATTAAGTTAGACTGGGGCAAAGTCTGTCTGCCAGATGAATGCATTGGTACGTGGAAACAAACACTACAGCTCGTGGAGAGTTATAAAGCAGGTATGTTCATTTGGCGCCGGGTGCAATAGGATCTCTCCTCAAAGCCTGCACACCATTTTGTCAAACAGACAAATATTTATTACAAAAAACATACATATTCATAAGCAGGTATACATATTCATAAGTGTAGGCTGGGTTAGTACAATTAGTAGGCGTGATAAACCTCCTTTTGCCGCATGCTCACTACAGACTGGTGGTCGTGGGACAGGGACTTCTGGAGGAAAGCTCTTAGTCTTCCTCGCTGCGTACTTTTCCCCTTTAGCTTTAAAATGCTCAGCTGGTGGCTACAAGGCTGCTTTAGATCAGATGGCCAGGTAGCTGCTCTCTTACTGACAATAGAGTTCCTGTTTCGTTATCTATGTGCTCGTTAGCAGTCCCTGTTATCTAGGCAACAGTGTGTCAATACCTTGCTGAATTATTGCTATGTCTGCAATGTTTAGCTCTATGTGTACTTTTTCTGTATCAGCATCCTACTCTTTTACTTACCAATCTTAGTTATTATTGTGTGTATCCAGATCACATAAAAGTGTAGAGAGAGTTACTCTGCAATTACAGTAGTTTCTCTGGTAGGATGAGTTAGTGGAAAAACGTTGATTCTACAAAAGCAAAATGTTCTGTAAGACAGTAATGTTTTATTTCAAAGTTTTTATTTCAAAAAAAGAAAAGTTGGCCTAGGGAATCTAATGCAGGTTGCTATGATCAACAGATAACAGAACCTTCAGTTTGAAGAGCTCCATCACTTACATGGACGTTAGGTTTCTAAGCCAGGGGGGCACAGTGAGGCAATTAATAAATGCTTCCCAGTGTTGCCTCTGGTGTTTTGGTAAGCCTGTGATTGTAATTTAATGATGCAGAGGTTGGAACAGTAACGTTTTATGTATCCTATGATACCTTAAGTTCTTCATGTTTTTCTCCAAAAAACTCTATTCCATCTGGAGTATCTTAACAAATTCTTACTGAAATAATCTGTTTTGATTGCTTTCACACAGATAAAATTCTAGAATTTCAAAGCCTGTCTTAAAGCATCACCCAGCATTCTGTGATATTAGTAGGTCCATTAATATTTATTTCTGCTTAGTCTTTCCTTTTCAGATGAATACTTCAGTGTGTCTTTGAGTCTTTTTTGCCATTTCTCTTGCTGCATGAAACTTGAAGTCATGTTTAAGTATTTGCCAAAGGGAACAGATTGCTCGGAACAGGGAACCAATTTTGACCCTGAATACAAAAGATGTCCAGAGAGCGGGATGTTTATAATGTAGAGAAAATGCAGGGTATATTGGCATTATTGTTACATCAGAATCTCTAGCCTGGTGTACGTGATAATCAGGCTGTTCCCTTCAGGTTGATAACAAATAAGCATGTGGGAAGAAGAAGGCCTAAAAACCCCAATGTTTATACAGAGTCAAACCAATCAAGGTTTCCAATTGTGACAGGATTTCAACCAGTTGTGTGAGAACCTTCCTTCTCATGCCAGGGCAGTTTAATTTCTCGAAGAGCTGTTGCTAATGATAGTTTTTGAATACCTTGTAAATATCCAAGTGATTCATTTTCTCCTACATATTTTTGATGTGTCCACTAGTTGTTTTGTCTAATCTACTTTGTAGGACCACAAACTTGTTGATCTGTGCTTACCTGGACCCCATGAAGGCAGAAAAATTTCTGTCACAAAAATTTCTGTCATCAAAT
The DNA here is from genome assembly GCF_000703405.1 of Apaloderma vittatum. NCBI lineage: Eukaryota > Metazoa > Chordata > Aves > Trogoniformes > Trogonidae > Apaloderma > Apaloderma vittatum. The sequence continues at coordinate 3,093 of NW_009727250.1, read as the reverse complement.
CTAGTTTTAAGTGCCAGGTTAAAAAGATTGAGCACAGGGTTACATAGTACACTTCATATTAAAAGAATACTACAAACTAGGCAGTGAACAAAGTGCTACATCTGAAAAGATCTTGATATTTTTAACTGAGAGGAAGGAGAGATGTCCCGTCTCTGGAACTAGCTGTCCCAGCTGAAGATTTTACTGCCTGCTGAGTGGAGGCTTAGCTGGTGAAAAGGCTTTGCTTAGAGCTTGTGAACATGCTACCAGGCAAACTCATGTTGTAAACTGGTTGGTGATTGTGGTGCGTGAGGCTACAGTTTTCACCTACAGTTGATTGGGGAACAATTGCACAGACTCCAAAGGCAATAACTGACTTGGTGGTAGCATGGAACACTGGAACTGCAAAGATTTGAAGGCAGAGCAGTTGGTTGCAAGAGATGACATCTTACAGCTTTATTGTTCTAGTTCTAACATGGAATGTGGATTTTTTACTGTACTGTAACTTTCCTTTGTTTCAGATGCCTTCAGTGTTTGACAAAGAACCTTTCCAGATATGCTGCAGATATTAAGCCGCTGCCACCCAACATAAAGGATAAACTGATTAAATTAATGAGTAAGCAAGGGCAAATAACTGATTCAAATATCAGTGAGGTAAGAACTCATTTAACACTACTCTGTCTGTGATAGTTAATACACAAGGCTGAACTAAACTAAAACTGTGTGGGGCAACAGATAAAGTCAGGCCTGCTTACTCTGACCATGTCTTTACAGTTTTTTTTTTCTTAAACTTCATGATGTTAATATTCATGTATTAGCAGTAATAAGATTATGTTTGTAGTGACAAGTGAATTAAAAATGTTCTCCCTTCAGTGATGATTGATTTCTGTGTAATCAGCTGACGTACATTATCCCTTTTCAGTATGGGAAGCTGGACTCTACTGCCAACCAGTCTTTCTTCCTGAATGTAGTATGTTTCAAGAAGCTAGTGCCTAATTTAGTAATGAAAAAGTTGTTAGAATTCTCTTATGTCCTATGGAAATTATGCATGTGATCTCCATATAATTTATTTAAATCTTGATTCTTTGAAATATGATGGTGCTAGGGCTAGAAATTGATAATTTGAATTCTTTCATCCCTTTAGCTCACTGATGTGTGTCAGTGTTTCAAAATGAAACCAAGTAATGACTTTTCTTTAGCTGTAAATTCAGGGGCGTATCTATTTTGATGTCTATGTTTAGCCTCAAAGGGAGGAGTGGGAATTGAGGAAAGTTAAAGATTGGCCTTGGTGAAACAGAAAATGAATGACTCCCTGTTCACTCTTGCTTTGACCTGTAACTGAGAAGAGGTGAATAGTATCAGTTTCTCAGGGTCAGAATAGTGAAGCCAAGACTAGAGACAGAGTCAGAAGTATCGTGGAAAACTTATCAACAAAAACCATGCCATTTTTGACTGTACAAATAAGTCTTAGAGTAAAAATCTGAGTCTTATTCATTTATCTTACTATGGAGAGTTTGAGTTGGCAAAATTTGGTTTAGGTTATCTTTTCAGTAAGTAATTGTTTCTTAGCATCCTAAGAGGTGAATATAATTAAAACCATATGATTGTATTTGTGTATAAGTGCACAAAACCTATTAGGATATCTTTAGTTTGGAAATAAACTACATAAGTTACAATCTTTTCCTCTGTAAAATCTCGTCTGTCTTTGTTTTCATTCAGCAGTTGATCAGTGCCTTCTCTTGGAGCCTGTTTTCCGTCTGACACTGGGATACTCTGTTCTGTTTCTTTTTCTCGTGTGTTTTTCCGTTCTCTGCTCCTGCAGTTTCCTGCAATTCTATCCTTACCTGTCATCACTTTTCTTGGGCATGTTATACTTTAGCTTTCTTTGCTAACAGTTTCCAGGTGTATCCCACTTGCATTTTTTAAAAAATACTAGTCACCTCTCAGATTCTGAGTTCACACTGTTCTCCCATACCATTTCGCTCTTCAGTTTTCTTGTTCTTTCATCTTGCAGGTATTTTTGTTGTCAGCATAGCAAAAATGGCTTATATTGTTTAGCTCTTCATACTGTTCTTTACTCACATTGTATATAACCAAAGTATTCTGCATGGGACACATTTGCAGTGTCTCAATTAGTCTTTCATATGGGTGAGGAATTTTTTTTCCTTTGCTATTGCTTCCATCCTGCCTTTTTCTTCCATAGTCTCTACAGTATTGCAGCTAGATCTATTTTCATGGAATTTTCCAGGCTATGCTATCTCATTATGTGTTTCTGCATGTCCTTTCTTTGGTGACGTTTAAGCATTTTGCTTGACGTTAAATTTCTTCCAGATGAAATTCTGTAAGGCTGCAGTTATACATAAACTTCTGTTTTATTTCTTACCTCCTTGTTCTTGCCCAGATTGTTGTTATCAGGCACTTTTTTCTTTGCTTTGCTTTTTGCTAGAAGCAGCCTTCCGTGATACACGTGCTAAACTCTTTAGTTCAAGTCACTTTTACCACAAAGATCTGTAAAGCCATTCAGCATGTGTCCACAGGATATAACTCTCTACTTTAATCTCCTGTACTCTGTATGCAAACAATCTTTTTCTATCTAAAATGTCATCTTCTTTGAGACAGATAGGATTTTAGTATATGCATTCAGTAACTGTGGATCTGTGAATAACAACAGAAAGCAAATGTCTAAGCATGTGAGTAATCATGGGTGAGGGAAGATTAGTGCTCCAGCTACTTCAGACAGTATCGTGGTAGCATTGTTGCTTCACATTTGCACTTCCCTGCATTTAACGGTTCTTTTTCTCATAAGATTTCTCATATGGCTTTAAAACCAGCAGTTTGCTCACTTTCGTTGTGTCGTAGGCAATTTGGAATTGTGAAGGTAAGCCAACAGTTAGGGAAAACACCTTGAATAAATCCTGGTGGTCAGTTTGGCTTTAAGCACATCCTCTCTGAGTTTGGCTGTTTTGGTTCTTTAGGTGCGAATTCAGAAATATGAAAGAAAGAAGAGCTTCATGTTATCTCATGAAAACTACTCACAAGTGTATCATGGGATATACTGGTGGTTTGGGGGCATAAAGAGACATATTTGAGGCTTTTAGCATTTGTCGTGGTTTG
>NW_009727249.1:2728-3133 GCF_000703405.1 Apaloderma vittatum | reverse complement strand
CCTGCGTGTGCTGTGGGAGGGTACGGGTGAGCAACCCGCCTGGCGCAGCCCCCCGGTTCCCAGGGGGAGGGGGAGGCCCAGGGTGGGGATGTTCCCACCCCATCAGTCACGTCTCTCTTGGTGTCTCTCCTCTCTGCCCAGCTCGCTCTGACGGTGGATTGAAGCGCGCCCGTGCTGGTGCCGCAGCCAGCACGACGGAGAGCGGGCAGGCGAGGGACCCTGCGGTGGGCAGCCGACACCGCACTCCAGCCTCCAGGGATGGCCGATAAGTGCAGCGAGGGGCTGCTGGTAAGTGCCACGGTGTGGGGAACGGGCTGGCACGAGCCACCGCCATGGGGATCTGGAGCACCTGGTGGCTCCTGTAAGGCTTGGGGCCCGCACACTGGGGCCCTCCGCTCGGGGTGT
>NW_009727249.1:1344-2561 GCF_000703405.1 Apaloderma vittatum | reverse complement strand
TGATGAAGGCGGGAAACCCCTAGTCGGGTGGCTTCTCTGCCAGCAGAGAGTGTGGGCACCCCTCTGTGCTGAGTGCCCCCAGAGGAACATGGTGTGGGGCTGCTTCCCCTCTGCCTCCTCCTGGCAGACTGTCCAAGACTGGGCTGGCAGGATGCTGTGTGGGCAGAGATGGGTTTTTCCAGGCACTGGTGCGGTGCTCGACCCTCCATCCTTGCAAGTGTCCGTGTGCCAGGGATGGATTTGGTGCCCTGGGTGAATGCGGAGGGTGCCCAATGTGGTTCCTTGTTGGAGGGCTGCGATGGCCCGGTGCTTGTGGCAGCTCTGCTGTGCGGTGAGTGGTTTGGGAGCCCCGAGCTCGGGTTCCTGTGCCAGGCTGCTGTGCTGCGCCGGGCAGGTGAGCCCAGGCTGGGCTTGACTCTTTCCTTTTTCTCCGTGCCTGGGAGCTGAATGCCGGGGCCGACGCGATCACCGGGCCCTCCCCTTCCCGGGGGGCTTCCCGAAATAGCTGCATGCTCCAGCCAGAGGGCTGAGAGCCAGGACTTCCCTGGGAAGCCAAGAGCCAGGGGAGCGGCGTGCTCCAGCAGACGCTTTCAGCGTGCTGGTGTGCGCGCCGCTCCTCCACTTGCGTGTCCCAGCATGTCTCCACTGGCAGTGCCTGAAGAGAGGAGCCCAGTGCCCGTCCTGCCCTCGATGGGCAGTGTGGAGGGGTCTGGTTGGCTGGTGGGAGGGGAAGACAGATTTTTCCAGGAGAAAACCTTAGCTGGGAACGGGCAGGTGCTGAGGATGTATCTGGGCTCGATCGGGAGTCTGTCACAGGGATGTGCTCCTGGATGTGCGGGGTGCTTGCCATGGCTCCGTGCTGCTGCTGTGTTCTTGCCCTGGCCGGAGCAGCTGGTCCAGCTGGGACAAAGGCTGAGCCTGGTACCCGCAGCAGAGAGCGGGGTATGGGAGCACCCATCCACTCTCGATCAATTTTTAACTCACTTCTCGGAAGTACCTGACCAGCCCACCCCAGGGCCAGAGTATGAGGAGAGGTGGGGACAGGCAGGGGACCACAGAGTCTGGAACATGCTGTGCTGGCCGCCCTGGCTCACAGCCTCGGCTCGGGCCTTCCCTGTTTGCAGGGTGCAAGAGCACCCCTACACAGGGCATTGGGAATGCTGGGACACTTGTGTGGGGGCTGCAGCAAGGCAATGATCCCTGTGAGAACATCTCTG
>NW_009727249.1:556-1321 GCF_000703405.1 Apaloderma vittatum | reverse complement strand
ACCGTGAGAGCCTCGGGAGGAGCTGCAGTGGGACAAGTCTGTGCTGAGCTGCCTGGGTCACTGGGGAAGGGAGCTAATCTCCTTGGCCTGCCTCCAGAGCCCTGCCAGTCACCTGATAAAGCCCGGTCCCTGCCTGTCCTCTCATCTCTGCCTGCAGGTGCAACTTCTGCCACCACTGCCCCCAGCACGGTCCCCCAGGGCTGTAAGCCCTGCCCAGGAATGCATGTGCGACCCCTGGGGCCGGGTGGGTTTGTGGCAGGGCTTGGGATTCCCTCTGTGCCCCGCTTGGGGAGGGACGGGAGTGATGGAGGCGGCAGCTGAGTGATGTGCAGCTGTGCCTCAGTTTCTCCGCCTGTGGGCTGGTGCCTGCACCCTCCCATTGGTCTGGGTGTGAGGACTGTGCTGTGTCCTGCTTTTGCACACTGTGTTTTGTGGATGCCCTTGGGAAGCTCTGCATGCTCCCTCTGAAACAGCAGGCAGGAGGGCGGGCGGTTCTCCCTCCCCCTGCTCCCAGACCCCACAGATGCCCTGACAGCAGGTGCCCAGTGGGGAGCGGGGCAGCTCCAGGGGCTGGATCAGTCTCTGTGTGGCTGGGAAGGGGGTTCCCCGTGGGGCTGCAGAGGAGCAGAGAGGGTCTGACAGCCTCTCCCTCACAGACCTTTAAGGATATTTTATTTTGTCCTCCTCAGGGCGCTTTGCTCAGGTGCCAGTAGAGCCAGTGGCTCCTCGCTCTCAGGGCTGCCTTCCTGGCACCACCGGGCCGGC
>NW_009727249.1:0-369 GCF_000703405.1 Apaloderma vittatum | reverse complement strand
GAATACCAAGGGGCAGCGATGGGGGGGCAGCGAGGGATTTTTCTGCCTGAATGCCCCAGGAGAATCATGTCTGCCCTGGGAGAATGGGGACGGAGAAAGGCAGCCCCGGCGGGAAGCGCCTGGCTAGGGCATGGTGGCACCGGGGCAGATCTCTGGGCGTCATCCCTGCTCTGGCAACCATGTAGCCCTGCGTGGGGACAGCGTGAGGGGCCTGGAAAACTCATGGCCGTCCCCAATGTGCCCATCGGCCCTGTCTCTCTAGTTCAGCACTGGCACTGCCATCCAGCTTGGATGGAGATGAGGGTGCCAGAGGAGGTGAGGGTCCTGCTGTGGGATCTTAATTTCCAGCAGTCTGTCCCCATGGGGCTG
>NW_009727248.1:16015-16261 GCF_000703405.1 Apaloderma vittatum | reverse complement strand
TACCTCGGGATAGGACGGCTGCTTGCGTGCCCGGGGCTGTGAGGCCCCTGTGGCACCCGGACCCCCAGGGCGGTCTCCAGCCAGCAGTGCTCATCCACTCCTTCAGCCCCATCCTGACACCAAGCCGCAGCCCGGGCTAACAGTGAGCAGCGCCTGCGGAAAAGCTCCGGGTGTCAAGGCGGCTGGTGGTCCCTTGCAGGTGCTGCATGAAGGCCCAGGGGGTTGCGCCCTATTGCCAATGTCGTT
>NW_009727248.1:8004-15984 GCF_000703405.1 Apaloderma vittatum | reverse complement strand
CAGGGGCTCAGGATCACAGAATCGTTATGGTTGGAAAGGACCTCCAGGGTCATCAAGTCGTCAAGTCACGGGGGAAAGCTGCAACATCTGGGCACGCACACGTGCGCGCCTCCCTTAAGTCTCAACAAGCAGAACAACCCTGTGGCAAGGGACACACGGTTTCCTCAAGGCCCTGGCAAGGGAAAAGAACACGTCAGGCTAACCCATGGTCCTCGCCAGGTATCTGCAGCAGACTGACACCCAGCCTGATGCTGAGTTCAGCCCAGGACCTGATACACATCTGTGTCACAGGGGTCCTATGATACAGATGAAGCAAGGCCAGCAGAGAACCCTGCAGATCGGCACAGCTCCCGCCTGCTCCCAGCACTGCTCCGAGCTCGAGGCTGTAGCACAGGTCTTGCCTCAACCCCCCCAGGCTGGGATGGGAGGGGGGGGCACGTCTTTGCACCAAGAGCAGCACAAAAAGCTTTTTTCATAACGCCAGGTGCTGAAGATGCCCTTTTATAGCAAGAGAGCCCCCTCTGAATTCCTTAGAATCAGCATCTTTAGAGAACTCAGGCCATATGCCTCGTGTTTTGCCTGCCCAGGTTTTGCTGGCACGGCCACCAGAGACAGGTTTCACACCCAATCAGTGTCTCGGTGCAAAAATAGCTCCGGCAGTGCCACTTCTCCTGCTCGGAAGAGAGTCAAGGTCCTTTGAAATGAGGCTTTGTTCCCATAAGGGCAACAAAAACCTCAGCACACGGCAGCTTGAATTATTAAAGCTCCTTGCTAAATTTTATTTTGTGCCTTCTTTTGAAAGGCAGTCTTAAAACTGGAGCTTAGGAGAAGATATCTTCGGTAAACAACCTATGGGAACAAGTCAGCACCTTTAAATCTTTCCTGGCAGCCTTCATTCCACTTGATCTTCATTTCTGAATAGCTGCTGCATATTTTATGTTGGAAATATTTCATTCTGATTATTGTCTTGGCCTATTACATTTCAGACCATTTCAGGAAAACAGAAAACTTAGAGGGAAAAAAAAAAAATAAAAAATCACTTCAGGTAAATGAAAAAGTCAGTCAGGACATGCAGGGAGCTGGTGCAGGCTGGCACCGCAGGGGAGAGGTGAGGGTCTGCGCTGCTCAGTAGCAGGAGGGGGCTCCTGGGGAGGTTTGTTCCTGCTGCAAATCCTCACGAAGCTGCAGGACCCTTCCCCACAGATGCTGCCTCTGCCCCAGACCAGCAGAATTACAGAAACACTCCGATGCAGGAGGCAAGAGGGTGAATTCGTGCCACCTTGGAAGAGAAAGGGTGAGCTGGGAAACCAGAGGAAAGATGCTGGGAAGCTGTGGAGAGCCCAGGGTACCGCGCTGGGTGGGGTGCCAGGGTCCGCTTCAACTCAGAGCTTCTGGGGGATGAGGAAGGTGCCTAAAAATCTGCACAGACACAGAGTCATCAGCAAAATGCAGAGCAGGGGCTCACCACATCCGAGTTTGCTTTACCAAATGCTTTGTGAGAGACGTGCCCAGCGTCAGCACGGGCATGAATCGGATTCAGCTCCTTTAAAGTCGGATTCAGCTCCTTTAAAGTCGGATTCAGGGAGGATCCTGCCTCGCTCGCAGCACCCAGACAACAAAGGATGGTGATGCGCAGACCTTCCCCCTCTTTTCTCTTGGCAGGCTGGGACAGCAGCTTCACGAGAGCTTTGATTTCTCTGCGTTTCCAAACCACCGCTGTCTAATGTAGATCACTTGACACAGACTTCTAAGGTCTCAGGTGTGTTACGACTGGAAGCACGCTGCATTTAAATAATTTACGCCTGCACCTAAAAACGCTACAATGTGAGAAGCACAGGGTGCTCGGCGTTCCCATTGTGTGCACCGTGCCGCGCTGCCCGCGGTCCCGCTCGGTTCGTAGGGGCTCGTTTTGGCAGGGGCAGCACTGTCCTGCTGCTGCTGAGGGTGATAAGAAGAGCAAAGGACATTTGGGAAGGGACTGTGCCGCAGCCCAGACCCTGGCTGGGATGGGGAGAGCCCGTGGGACACCCTGCACTGATGCTGCAACGGGACGGGCAGACTTTAGCTCGTTCCTGCCCAGGCTCCAACAAAGAGGAACGGGATTTTTCACCACTTCCCCAAACCCGGCAGCATCAGCATCTGCTGGGAGAGATGGCAGCTAAGGAGCTGATGCAAAACCAAGCGGGATGTCACAGACCTGGGCCACAACTGGAAGAGCAGCTACAGCCCCAGACTAGCACCACCCACACAGAAAACTCTCTTATCACGGCAAACAGAGGCCGTGCCCCTGCGCTGCTGATGCACACATTTCCACTGGGAATCCGCAGCTCGGGAGCCGCCCGGCAACGCCAGCACGGCACTCCCTGTCCCAGCCTGGGGGTGCCCACCTTCCTGACTCCTCCATGTGCCCTTCTCTTCTCGCCTGGGTCTCACCCAGGTCACCTGTCACCCCTGTGCGAAAGCTCCTGAGATGCCTCAGGGTACTCGCAGCCTCTTCCTGGGCAGCCAGACCTTCGTTTTCTCGCAGCCTCCCGGCAAATACTTTACTGCAGCTCCTGCCTCTGTTTTTGTCCTCATGAATATCTGAAATCGAACAAGAATACAAACATTTGGATTCTAGACACTTCCCAACCCCGACCTTATTTATCATACTTGGCTCTGCTCCTGGAACCGGGGCCAGAAGAGGCTCCAAACGATTTAAGTTATTTAACATGCTGTGCATAGATCAATCTCGTTCTCCCCTCCAGCCACAGGTTTCCCTTTGTGGTTTGCTTCACGCTTATTATGTCCATCAATATCCAAGTAATTAAAATCTCCCATTATCCGGGTCCCGGCTGCCTTATGAGCTCCACATAAGCTATAAAACGTTTCATGAGCAACCTTCCTAAGTGCCCGGGAGGTCTGTAGCCCCATCTCAGGATCCCCTGGCTGCTGTTACAGCCCTGCAGGTCCCATCTCAGCTGCCACCTGCTCCAGCCCGAAGCGTGTCTGCCGCTCCTCGCCACACAGTGCCGTTCGGTGCCAGGACTGCCCATTTTTACCCTCAACCTGCTGCATTCCTGAGAGCTCCAGACAGTCACATCCTGAATTCTGCCCTGCAGCAACAACCACTCTTACCCTGGACAAGCATCGACTCCCCAAAGCCGTCATGCTGCAGCCCTGCCTGTCCCTGCGTCGTGGTGAGGGACTGCTCGCGGGCTCACGCTGCCCTTCTTGCCTGCAGCCCCACCACCCTGAGCCCACCTGCACATCTCTGGGGCACCAACTGTCCCAGCTCAGCACCTCGCTCCAGGCAAGGACATCACGGCAGCCCGAGGGACACGCACACGTGGTGACAACATCTCTACAGGCAAGTATGTGTCTCCTGGTTGGGTTCTCCTCTTCTGCAAGGCTCGACCACAGGTCTCAAAGCAATTTATTAATAACAGCCAAGTTCGCTTTGCAATTCCCCCTTGGGAGGGGCGGGAGGGCACAGAAAATAATTGCCTTCACCTTCTTTCTGGCACTGCCACTTGCCCGGGTTCTGATGTTGCCTCGGGTCCATGCCTTGAGCATTGTATCCCTCAGAACACTCGACCTGGCAAGAGCACAAGAAATGCAGAGGGCTTTATCTCTGCCCAGGGAATTACTCACCTTGGCAGGAGGGACTGGAGTCCAGATATGATTAAAGGACATGACTCAAGCCAAAGAGTGCTAATTGCACAGCACAGAAGGAGGAGGAGAAGGAGCTACTAAATTACACCTTATATGGAAGGGGAGTTAGGAACAGATTGAAAAGCCATTGCTGCAGAGATGATGAATATGGGGCTCTCCCCACTCGGGGCCAGCAGCACGGCGGTGCTGGGGACATGCTGGACACAGTGCCCCACGGATGTCCTGACAGCATTATGCTCCCTGCGTGACCTGCAGTAAATCGCTGGGTTCGTCCTGCAGTTCAGCTTTAGCCCAGCTTTAGAACTGGGGAACTAGAGAGTGAAGCATTAGCATCAGAATAAAACCAGCTTTGCATGGGGCAAGCACAGTTTGGAAACAAGCCAAAGACAGTCTTGACAAAAGTCTTTGACCTCCTCTCAGGATTACAAACATCACAGTAACCACACGCTGCTGGTGCTGCTGCAGCTCCCCGCCAGCATCTCGAGCGTCGCACTTGGCGACCAGGGTTTTACAGACTTCTAGGACACTGCAGAAAGCACTTCCCTGTTCATAAAACACACAGCAGAGCTCGTGCCTGGCAGGATACAGGGGCAGGTGAGCCCACTCGTCTTTAGCACCTATGTGCCTGGATGAGAGGGGTCTGCCGGGCATAAAAAACACAGAGTGACTGTGGCTGAGAAGCCTCTGGTGTGTTTGGGGACAAGAAACCAGCAGTGAGGGCTTTAATTCCTGGGCTGAGGCAGCTCCTTCCTCTCAGCCCAGAGCGGAGTTGAGCACAGGCTCTGTGAGGCCGGGGCTGTCGTCTTCTGTATTTACTTGGAGATGAGCACAGCGGGTTCCTGGTTTATGATGACGTGCTAGAGTAATGTGAATAATAAATACCATGAAGAAAGTGCATTATTATGAAATATGTGTTTTTCTAATAAATAAGTCATGGCCGTTATTTGTGTGCGTAATACCAAGAGAATTCTTCTGCCACGATGCTGGTAGGAGTTTCTGACCCCGAGATTTGCAGTGAACCAACATCCCCTTCCTTTACATCACCTCTGAGCCCAGCTCTGCTGGGTTCTTATTTTAGGATTCAAGGGAGGAGAACGTTAGGGTTGGAAGGGACCTCAAAAGATCATCTAGTTTCCTCTCGAGGCAAGCCATGCCAGGTCTGTGATGCAAACCCGTCCGTGGCGGAGCCAGGGGTGAAGGGCACACGCTGGCACTCTGGGCAGGCTCGGTCAGTCCACCAGGCAGCCCGTGCCCAGCTTGCCGAGAACTCTGTCAAGCCCATTTCTCAGAAAAAAAAGAAAAGAAAGGAAAAAAAGACAGGTCACTGCTATTATTGCAGTAAGAGACTGTCTCATGCTGGGCTCCGCTGCTAAATATATTCTGTGTTTACTGTACGCAAGAACAGTAGGAAGCCTTCTGAAATGGCACTGGGGGTGCTCCGATTTTTTTCGGCAATCAATCACGCCTGGCTTGAGCCATTTTTATCCTGACACAAACGGAAAATATTTTCCTGGTTTAAATTCTACCGATCAAAGACATTTCCTCAACAGAGAGGAGCCCTACAACCCTGCAGGGGAGAAGAAGCCCTGAGGAAACTATTCCACCGAGGAGCCGACGGGCAGAGCTCGCCGTGGGACGCCCTGCGAGCAGACGGGGCGAGTCAGGACACAAGCCCTGCAAGGCCGGGAGTGCTTTTGCTTCCCAATTAATTTGCTGAATAAGAGACTTGGTGTTCAGCCACGCGCTGGCCAAACATAGCACCTGAGAGTATCATGGGTGAGATGGTTTAGGGGTGAACTTGTAGTGTAGGGTTAATGGTTGGACTCGATGATCCCAAGGGTCTTTTCCAACCTGTATTGATCTAGGATTCTGTGATTCTATGATGCAGGTGGCGATGCCGGCACTGGGCATGTTGGCTCATGGGGTGACCCTAGAGCTCAGGGGAGGGTGACACATGTAAGGGGACAGGGCCATGGGTCTCTCCCCTCCCCGAGCATCCTTACTTATGGGACAGACTGACATTTGCAGATATGGGGAGGCTGAGCACCATCCCCTCTGCTGCACCAGCCTCTCCTCTTCCCCAGCTGCTGCTGTGCTGAGAGGCCTGCGTAGGGGCAGTGTGTGGGTCAGATATCTGCTGGATTTTGTTTACTTTCTCCATAAGGTTTCCCTAAACAGCATTGGGAAACGCTCCATCCGCAGAGCGCACTGCGGCCGGAACTGACTCAGTTTTCTGCATGGAGACGGTTCTGTGACGATCTCAGCAGCCTCGTTAACCTGATGTCATGCTCGACACTGTTTAGATGTTGTATTTTATTTTTGTTTGCGCCTCACGCCAGCTCTGCCTGGACACCTTCCCCAACCCGCAGTAGGGCTGGCATCAGCGCCGGCTCCCGCGTCTCTCCGCGAGTCTCCGTGACACCCTTGTCATGCGCGTATTTCTCTTCGGAAGGCAGGCACCAAGACAAATCTGATCGACTTTCCCAGGCAGATGCCACAGCTACAGAGCACAAAGTGCAAACGGAGCTGATCTCTGGTCTGACCCCGAACCTCTGGCGGCTCAGAGCCGCAGCAGGAGCAGTCACAGCTTGCGCTCGCAGTTAGCGGTGTGATGATCAGTCAGGTCTCTCGCAGAGGCGCAGCAAAGCCCTTTTCACCACACCTATCCACATCCACACAGCATCATCTCTCTCCCCTTCCCTTCCCTCCTACACAGAGCTGAAATAAACTTTCCATTCTAAACTGGTTCTTTTTTGTTTGAACTGCCTGCATAAATAATCCGACACAGACAGACCGAAATAACCATAAACCAGCGCTGACACCTGACAGGGACTCAAGGGCAGATGCTGAGAACAAAGACAAGGCTCCCTTGTAAACAAGGCATCAGTCACCTCCATGATAACAATTAGGCAACATGATTGTTGGGAAACATCTAGAAACAATCACAGCAAGAGCTAAATGGGTCTGAGAGCAAAGACTGTCCCCGAGCTGTGCCTGGAGAGCCTCAGGGGGCTCAGGTTGGTGCCCCTCGATGGTTTGGGGATGGCGGGGAGCTCCCCAGGCTCAGCTCTGCCCGACACGGAGCTCGGCCAGGGCAGGCAGTGCCGTGCCAATGCCCAAAGCTGCCGCCTCGCCTCGGCCCCGGAGATCAACGTTACAGCCCTGCTATCGCACTTCGGAGCAGGAGCTGAAGCTGCCGAGGGCAGCTCGCTGGGCAAAAACACCCCCGGCAGAAGGTCAGTGCCCTGCGCAGCCCCACAAACAGCTGCAGCCACCCTGGGAACAGCCCGAGCCCGACTCCGGCCCCAAAGCCCTGCAAACCCTGGTGACAGCCGCCCAGCACGGCTCCATGCCGACAGCGACAGGGGCACGGCCAGCCCCAGGTGAGCCCTGGAGGGAAGCGCAGGAGTGCCTCAGCACAAAAACCTCCTCCAAAAACCCATCCACAGCCTGCAGCCCTGCAGCCCGGCCGCTGCCGTGAGGAGGATCGCAGGGATTGCTTTCCCAGCAGCTACGAAGCAAAAGCCATCGGGCCACGAGAGAGGGTGACGGGAAGCAAACACCATCTGTTTTCTCCGAGGAACTCTTCTGTTACTGGAGGAATGAACTGCAGGGCTGATAACCCCACAATTTCAAGCTAATCTCCCACACGATTCCCATCTCAGCTGATCCCCTGGTAACTCTCCGCAGGCGCAGGCTGGGTGCTCCCTCAGCTCTCGCTATCAGTTTTCTTCTCACAGCATTACTCGGCTGCGTGTCCGCAAACCTCCACTGCCTGCCACTGCTCAGCACACACTGCTCGTCCCCAAAACCCCACCAGGACAGGAGCGACCTCTGCCACGTGCCCGTTGTGTTCTGCCACAAGATTAAGGAAACAATGACCACATTTGCAGGTTTTCTGCCAGCACAGCCTGTCCCTCTGAACCAGGACCCGGCTCAGCTCCCTCTGCACAAAGCGGGCACTCCTCCCTCACCAGGGGAAATGCTTTTTGATTTGCTTCTGGCTGAACCACAAACCAGCAGTGAGTTTTTGCAAATCGGAACTGAAAACTGCTTGAAAAGCGTGAGGGGTTGGTCACTGCCCATGCCCCAAGCGGGGAAACACCCTTACTGCCGCCCAGCCACTCGTTCCACTGTGCCCCATCCCAGGCGCCCGCTCCAGTCCGAGCCCTTGGGGACCCACGGCCAAGCTCAGAACCTCCTCGGCACCATCACAGCCCTCACCAGATACCATCAAGCAGCACCCCAACGCCCCCCAAAACCTGACATTGCCACTGCTCTGCTTCCACCTCTGCCACTCAGCATCCCGCTCCCCGAGCCCCAAGG
>NW_009727248.1:1986-7893 GCF_000703405.1 Apaloderma vittatum | reverse complement strand
CGCAGCAGAGGAAGCGGCTGGGCAGAGATTAGAGCCTGGGCAGCGGGGCAGCAGAGCGCCGTACGAGTGTCTGGTACGTGTGTCTGGGGCTGTCGCCCATGGGCTGGGCTGCGACAATGACCCCGGCCAGCCCCGCGCCCCAGCAGGATTTCCCGTGAGCCCGTCCCCTCGGCAGCAGAACCTGGCCCGTCCCCTCGGCAGCAGACAATGAGCTGTCTGACAGCTGGAGACGCCGCTGCCCTCACCCTTCTCCAGCCAGGGGTACCGGGGACCTTCCGGAAGATCAAACAGGAAATTCGGCAGAGAAAGAAAAAGCTTGTTCGTGCTTGAAAGTTGAAACTTTCATTGCCATGTCTTGTCCCGCTGACCCGGGAGGAAGATGCTGAAGTCAGGATATTCAAATACTTTCCCTGACTCCCATGGAAAGAGCAGGACGCAGGGAGCTGCTCTGCAAACACGATGGGTTGGGTGCCGTGTCAGGGTGCTGGCAATGATCTCCCACAGCACGTGGGGAGAACCACGGATGGAGTTTCCTGCTGTGAGTCAGCTTTGGGAACCCTCCAGCAACAGGAGAAGCCCCTGAGGCTCCTTCCCCAGCCCCTCCGGCCCTCGGGACAGCATTTCAGGGCAGAGACCTCAGCTCGGCTTCGTGGACGCAGGGCTGCTTTAAAAGGGTTCTGCCTTTGAAAAGTGCCAGAAGTTTCTGTTTCTGTTCTGTTTCTTAAGGGGCATGATTTACATACTGTAACTGGCTATTCATTATGTCCTGTACTGCATTATTAACTTGGTGATCATACATTTAGCAGAGAATTTATGAGAAACGAGGAGACATTCATTATCAGTAATACCACAGACTTTACTCTTATATGGTCTCCCCGCGCAGAGCGATGCTCAGCATCCGCTCGCAGTCAGGCAGCTCCAGCGGGGCCGATGCAGGACAGCACCGACCTGCAAAGCTGAGCGACAGACATTAATAAAAAGTACTCTTGCTCTCCTCGGCCTCAGGAGGCTGAAGCGCAGAATTAATACCGCGTCTTATACAACAACGCCTGACTTGGCAGCCCTGAAAGCAGCATCTAATTTAGTTTTCATAGGTAAGATAAAGAAAAGTATTGAAAAGATACGGTGCAAATTTTTTTCTCTATTAAAGACTTTCAGGATGGAATTTAACCAGCTTAAATTTGTCTTCTGTTGTCCGAAAACCAATAGCTTTTTTTCTGTTTTTTCGGGCAGAAAGCTGTGTAAGAAATGTCTCTACTTTCCAGCAACTGAGCTGTGGCAGAACTGCTGCTAAAACACCTCACTGCACATCTGAACTGGGGACCACAGGAAGGGTCCCAGGGAACACACGTGGCCAAGTTAAGCCCTCGGGTGTTTTGGCAAAGGGCACGGTGTCCTGGGACAAGCGTTCCCAGATCTCTATTAAAAAACTGATGGCAGAAAACCCGTCTGGAGCCTGTGCTGCACGGGGAGAGGCAGGAGCCGCAGCGGGGAGATGCTGCAGGCAGGCTGGACAGCCGGGGCAGGCGCTGCCATTCGCACAGCCTGGATGTCTGACAAAGTCCCAGGAATCTGGATTCCTGGAGGAACACGATGAACTGGTTCCTCCTCAGCCACGCAGCCCCCCGCAGCTGTGTCTGCTGCAGAGCATTCCATCTCAGCCACATTTCCCAGCAGAGAGCAAACACAGGGAGTGGGATTTCTGGCTGCTGAGCAGGGCAGGGATGCTCCAGCCGGCACAGCCGGGGAGGCAAAGGCTTCGAGTGAGCCAGGGCTCGAGCTCACATAGCAAGGGAAAGGAGGGAAGGGAGAGATGGCCTGGGAGTCCTGGGCATTTCAGATTATATAGGCAATAATGCAGCTTTCTCCTCCTGATCCAAAGCCTTCTACCTGCCCGTCTAAGACTCAGTTTCTGAATATTTTGCGTACGGACAGGGAGGACTCTGCATCACCAACCTTCTCCTGGGGAACTGCCGCTGCTTTCAGCGCCAGCCTGGTATTAGAAGCCGTGCAGGCTTAGGCAGGCCAGAGAAAGGAAAGCTATGCAAAACATTCCCTAGCAAAATGCAAAGGCATCCCAGATTACCTTCTTTGGAGTGATTTTGGATGGTTACATAAATGCGGACCGAGTTCTCTGCAAGAGTTAGTGGGGAAGGCACCGGCTGCTCCGGCCACCCCTGCGCCAAGGGTAGCTCCCCCCCCAGGAAGAGCCCCCCAAGCCTCCTCAGGGATGGCGGGGATGGGATTCATCCTCCCATTAACGTGTGAAACAGAGCGTCTGCGTCGCACGAAGCAATTATCCAACAATAGCCGGAGAGCCACGATGGCAATCGCATCTTGTCTGAAGTTTTGCTTCCATCCAGCACATGAATAATTCCTCCCAGGCATTACTGGGAAAGCAGTACTGAAAGACCGATATAAACAAAAATTACTGGAAAAAGCAGATGAGGCATGCTTCATCTCTCAGTCAGAGTTGAACGCAACTAAATTTATACAAAGTGGGCAGAGAAGCTTGAAGGGGCAAAGACATTTGTTACTGCTCAGTGCAAGATGAGCTCACAAGAAAACGCATGCTTCATTTTGGCAGCTTTCTGATGTCTTACTCCTAAAGCATCAGCTTTATTCTCGGTTTCCATGGCAGATACTTTTCTGAGCTTGTATCTTCCACAAATATTGCTAATTTATTCTCTCAGCCATGTCTCTGCAAACACCTGCAGAATGACTCCATGTGCAGCAAGAGTGCTGCAAACCAGGCATAGGTCACCGTGCCTCAAGCTCTTGTTTTCAACCAGGGGGAACAAAAGGACGGCTCATTTTCTACAGCCACAAGACCACGGCACTATTGCTCGCTCTAAGTACTCTGACACTGTGTTTATTATCTGTCCAGTGAAGCAAAGCACATTTAGTATTTCGGCCAGACCTTTTTCCAGGCAGATTCCCCCCGCAGTGCGCCGCTGAGCGCGGGGCCCAGCAACGAGCCTGGTCCCTGCTCCTGCCACTCCCCTCCTTGTGTTATTGGGGAAATCTTAGAAAATCCTGTTTCTGTAAAACAGGAGGCTTTTTCACAGGCAGAGACCCAGGAGCCAGCCACATTAAAGATCCTATTTCCAGGGTGGATTTACCAGCCCTGCAAACGTTGAGCAAACAGTGGCTGATGTGTAATTCTCACAAATTCGGCAAGACTACAGCGAAGTGAGAGGCTTTTAAGTCTTTCTGGCAGAAAGAGAATCACAGGGTAGTTGTTTGTACACTAAAGCACAAAAGAGCTAGCACACACAAAAAAACTTCGGACAGGCTCATAAAAAACAACCTGCGCAAGGACGGCGATGCAGAACTGCCGGAAAAAAACGGTGGCATGTGGAGAGAGAGCTCTTGCCTTTACCAGCATGGCGAGGAAAGCCTGTCCTCCCGCGGGATGTGGGGAACGCAGGGCGCAGGACGAGCCCAGTGCCTACCGATGGTTCCCCAAGTCCCAGACAGGAACATGCCCAAACGCAGACGCTCAGCCGGGCTTTGGATCTGCTCACCGCTGTGGTCGGAGATCACCCCCACAGCTCTCTGGTAAATCAGGGAATCCCCTGGGATCACGGAGACAGAGGCTGCTCCTGGGCTTTGTTATGGATGAGTAAGAGGGGTCACCAACACAGCCTGTAAACAAGCGGCTAATTTTCCAAACAGCACCTACACAGCATTCGGCCACTTCTTAACCATTAACCAAAACACGTTTTCTCTGACTCCCCAGCCCCAAGTGACTTTTGAACCCACTGCTGTTTTGGGCCAGATTTAGCTGTGCTTGGTAATACCAGATTTGCCACTTAGAAAATACAGCTTTGTGAGCGCTAAGCTTCGGCTGGGCGGCATCAGAAAGCATCCCATAGCCAGCCTGAGCAGGTTTTGCGCTTCTGTCTGACCCAGACACAGGCGAGCGCACGTCCGGGTGCAGCACCTGGCAGGTAGCACCTCTCCCTGGTGCTGCAATAGTTCTTACCTGGATTTTTAACTGTTTGTTATGTTATACACTACATATATCATATATAATGCAGAGCTTTTCCATACGCAATAAAAAAGCAGGAGCAGAACATGAGCTGTGGGAGCTCAAAGTCCCGCAGCAACATTCAAAGCTGCCTGAACCCCATTCTGCAGCGGGTCAAAGAAAAACCAGCCCCATCGCTGAAATGGAAAACTTCTCATCTTCGCCGCACGGCAGAGGAGAGCTGGCAACTTAACTGTTAAACTCGCCAGCGACTATTTAGTGTTGACATCAGCGTGATCTCATCACTGTAACTCGAGCCCTCAGGCTTTTTCTGCTGAGACTGCCTTTAAATACCAGCCCCGGAGCCAGCCCAGCACAGATCCCTCTGTCCCGACCAGGGCAAACCCGGCAGCACCCACATCGATGAAAGCAAAGAGACGCTGCAGCGCTCCAGCCATGTCCACGTCCCTGCGGGTGAGCCCCTCGGTCCACGGCTACCGCCTCGACCCAGCCCCTTCGTGCCCAACATCTTTGAAAGCATCAACGAAGAGTCCCTGCAGAAACTCTTCAAAAACTCCGGGGACAAGAAGGCAGAGGAAAGAGCCAAGATAATCCTCGCCACCGACCAGGACTTGGAAGAGAAAACGAGAGCACTAATGGCGCTAAAGCAGAGGCGAAAAGACAAGCTGCTCCAGTTCCTGACGTTTCGGAAATACTCCATTAAAGTCCACTGAACTGGCGAGGGAGGCAGAGATGGAGGAGAACGTTTCAGGACGGGACTGTTTGTGACCTCCTACCACAGGCGGCACGCTCCGCTGCCCGCGGGATGGGGGACATGACCTGCAGGGCTTCAGCCCCACCGTGCAGGCGGCAAACCCCAGCGCCCACTGCAGCATCCATGCCCACCGCGCCACCAGCACCGGCAGCATCACCGGCACGGCCAGAAGCTCCATCAGGGGCAGCTCCCGGCGGGAAGCAGCCAGCCTGCTCCAGGAGCTGCGGGACTGAGCCGTGGAGGGACACCGACGAGCCCTTCAGAGGGACTGAACCTCTGTGCTTTGCCTTTCCAGACTTGTTCCCTCAGTCCTAGCCCTGCCAAGCCTCGGGGCAGTGGGCTAGGGGGGAGGTTCTAGAGCCTGATCAGCCACTGATCACGGATCAATTTGCATTTGTTAAAATGCCTGTCAGTGCACCGTACGGGTGCAGGAAGCTCAGCCTTCAGGGAAAGCGTTTGCTCTACAGACACACCATGCAACCGTTCCTTTTCTTTCTCGAGCTGTATGTGTGCAGTATAAATGGTTTGCACAAAAGCAGTAATAATGACATATTTCCCTGAATTTACTGTGAAGTTCCTTAATATTTTGTTCACTTCCCTTTAACAGTAGAAGTCTAAATATCATAACTACAGTTCTTATTTGTGTAGATTACAATAGCTATTGGACAAGTACTTCGTGGTAATATTTTATGACATTATTATTATTATTATTATAGTGACTATAATTTATTGCATATGGTGATCTGAAATTCAATAAATTATGAAGTAAATATAAAAAAATCTCTTGTCTGAAATGCTCAATTCTCCTGGAGGAGTGGGGTTATACTTTTTTTGGTCATTTCACACAGGTTCTAAGAGCAGACTACCTGCACTTCCCCTCAGTTCCCCGAGTGCTGATCTGACACGGTTTGTCGGAATCCGCAGCAGCCCCCAGTGGTCCCACCAGCCCCAGAGACTGACCCACAGCTGCTGGGGCCGCTCTGGCATCCCCAGAGAGACCTCACCAAATTCAGTTGTAAATCAAACCCAGCTGTCAGCTTCCCCTGTGTAACAGAGGGGAATTACATCTTTTGCGACAGTGTCAGGGAACCATCGGTTTAGGAAAGGTCCAGCTCCCAGCCGGAGCGAGCGGTGCGGTTCATTGGGCTCTGGGCATTCC
>NW_009727248.1:1248-1955 GCF_000703405.1 Apaloderma vittatum | reverse complement strand
AGACTAAGAACTTGGACGTGGCTGCACATCATCCAAAGAAACAGAAGAAGTGAGTTATGAATGCTTTGGCAACCGAATTGGACTTGGTTTTGCTGCAGGTTATGCCATACTATCATGATAGACTATGTTGAAAATACTTAAAAATAGCCAAGACGAGTTATTTATAAGTATGTCCTCTAATAACCTGCTGGTTTAGAAAAAAACATTCCCATGACTCTGCTCAAAGCCACAAAGATAAAACAATTCAGAAGAACGATAGCCCAGCTACAATTTTTTTCCTACAGTAAAAACTCCAAATTGCCTATAAATCAGGGAGACTAGAAATAATCCTTTAAATTACTTAACAGAGTGGGTAATTGTAATTGTTGATAGCGTGGTGAAGCATATCCAGGCATTCCTCGAGAGCACCAGGCTGGGGAATGCAGTGCCCAGCGTGTGGAGCATCCTCGAGTATCCCTGGGGCCGCGCGGGGCAGCACCGCTCCCCCAGCCCCCCCTCGCCAGGGCAGGGGGTGACGCGTGGCAGAAGGAAGAGCGAGCTGGGGTCACGCCTGGCTTGGGATGGTCCTTTCCGAAATAACCTCCAAAGGGTTTTCAGAACCGCCCTTGCTCAGAAAAATCTGCTCCCGAGTGGAATTTGCTCCAGAGGCATTTGCCCATTTTCCGGCATTTGACCCGTTCCAGTGCAGTCCCTGCGTGTGGCTGCAG
>NW_009727248.1:627-1206 GCF_000703405.1 Apaloderma vittatum | reverse complement strand
CACAAACTGCCTCACAGGGGCTCTTCCAAACAAGGCCAACCGGGGCCATCCCGCCGCTGTCCCGCGCCCTGGGGACACGGTGTCTCTCCTCCCGCTCCAGGGGCTTTTCCCATCAGAGCCATTTCTTGTGCAACAGACACTCAGAAGCCGGTGGGGCAATACAGACACCAAATCCCTCTGTCCCAGGGGTGTGCTATGCAAGGGGACCCCAAAAACCCGGCTGCGAGAGGATGCTCTCAGCCCCCCCCAGGGGTTCCAATTTAGCTTTACGCTGCTTTCCACTTCCCCAACTCTGCAGCTGGGGCTTCTCTCACCCCTCTCTCCTGCCAGCATCCACCTCTAGTCCAGCGCTACCGACAGTCAAGAGAGCCCAGCGTATCACCTGCCAACCTTCTGTCCCTGAAGGAAGCTGAGGGTACGGCAGCGGGGCGCCCGGTTTTTTTCCCCCATCAAACGCTGCCGGGACACCAGCTCAACACCGAACACCCATCCTGCTGCTGGCACATCCTGCAAGTGCCCAGGCACTCCTGCTCACCCACATTTGCTTAGCATGATCGATACGGTCCTGTGACTTAAGGA
>NW_009727248.1:0-226 GCF_000703405.1 Apaloderma vittatum | reverse complement strand
CCCACCGCAGGGCAGGGTACCGGTGGTGCCGGCCCTTCCGGAGCGCTCGGTGCCGCAGACTCGGCGCCTGTTGGGGCGCGCGGCTGCACCCCTGAGACCGCCCGACCGCAGTCCCGCAACAAACGGAGGAAAAGGCTGTTCAAGGAATTTCCTCCCTCCAGGAGCCGGGCGTTTCCATTAATTCTTCTCCGTGAGTCAAACTGGCTGTACTGGGTGTCCCTGTGTC
>NW_009727247.1:0-820 GCF_000703405.1 Apaloderma vittatum | reverse complement strand
CTCAATTTCTCATTGTGATGCTGGTCAAGTCTTTTTGAAAGAAGCAGAAAATTGTGCGGCTTATGCAAAAAAATGTTCATAAAGCACTTTTTTAATGAGGGAGAACTGGATGCACTAAAACAACTGGATGCACTAAAACAACTGGTTGCTGGGATTTAGTTGAAAACTGAAGCGTGAGGAAGGATGAGGAAATGGTTCAGAGCCCTCTCAGCAGCCTAGCTCGTGAGAGCTGGAATTCAGGTCTCCTGTGTCCTCCTTTCCTTCTGTAGATGTTCTCAACTAGCTGGTGTCCACCAGTGGTTGACCTGGCGTAGGGGCTCTCACACACTGGAAGTGTACTGTGTACTGTCCTTCATCCTGTAGCTATCAGCAAACCAAGAGGCTGCACCCTGCTTCTGAGCAAGGCTTTGCTGGTCGACTGGTGAAATAAAAAGAATAGCAAGGAGTCAAAGCTTTTATTTTATTTTTTTTTTCCTGGTGGATGAGGAAAAGTCTCGTTCCTCAGTCCTGCTTGTGATTTTTCAGGAGACTGAGGAGCTAATTATATACCTACAAAACATCGCCTCTTTTGACAAAGTTAGTTAAAATTTGGCCAACCGTTTCAAAAAACAGTTCAGAAGTTCAGAAAATTGGGCTGGGATGACTAACACAGGCAGCATCGCTACACAGATCCAATTTCCTTAGGAAACTGGGCTAAAAATGTCTTGGAAAAGGCTCTAACAGTTCATCAGTGCAAAGTCTGCACTGATGGACAGTGATTAACTATCCTTTCTTAAAAATTTCTAAAGAGGATTTCACTGTGTACTTTGGCAAACCTGAG
>NW_009727246.1:0-33890 GCF_000703405.1 Apaloderma vittatum | reverse complement strand
GGTCCCCTCCAGCCTAGGCCATTCTGTGATAAGGCACCTTATTCATTTTTAGGCCTACTTCTTCAGCTGAAGGATAGGTTTATAATATAAAATGTCATCTTAATTAAAATGACACAGCAGGAAGTGACACAAAGCCTCATTTCAGACTTGCACAAAACAAAAGCAATACAAACAAATTTTGGCTTAAGAAGTACTCGAGCACAAAGTTCTTTTTCCTCAGTTACAGTTTTCAGAATCAGATGAAAAAAACATTATTTATTGGTATGTTTAGAGATGAAAATATTTTGTGAGTAAAGAGGAAGAAGGGAAAATATGTTTCTGAGAGAATTATAAAAGTCATTGAGCTTGCTATGCCTTATTTTATTTCCGCGCTCTCTCAACATACTTTGATGAGATGGACAGTTTAAACATGAACTGCCTTTGCAGATACCAGTCCAATGTTTATTTCAGATTGGTTTTTGCATGTTCAGTCTAAAGAAAGTCTTAAGCTGTGAACATTCAGAAGGAGACATTAAATGAATGGAGTACATGGGATAGAACCCAAATGATAGCTAATATGCATCTTTGTTTTTATATTATGCTTAAGTACATGCACTACTGTGAACACAGCTCACTCTCTAAATACAGTACCTACTTTCAATGAGCTTTTTGAGGTGGTGGGTTCTGGATTGTTTTGGGCTTGAAAGTCTGTAGCGTAGTGGGATCAAAAGTTGAATGAGTAATGTCCCTGTCACTGATGGATGTTTCATAATGTTGCATCTACAAAGCAGTTGGTTTCTCTCACTTTTATCTTTGCTCATCATAAAAAAAAAAAAAAAGCTGCAGGGGAGGTCCGATTTATCATAAAGTTTCACATTAAAAAAATGAGGTAAAATCCACAGCTGAGCATCATACCCAGGATTACCACTCCACAACACAACAGTGCAGTTTAGTGGTACCAGCTGTCCGTTTTCTCTTTATCCAGGGAAGTGACAGCCTTTTCAGGTGGGTGAAAACTATTTTACCATCTTCATAAACTTCATAAACTGGAGTGGCTGTGAAGGCTCATGATTCATCAGGATAACTACAATCCATAAAAGTCTCTTAAAGTTAACAGCTTTCAGTGGCATTCTCAGATTAGATCTGTTTGCCTCAAGAAAAATGCAGGTGATCCATTATTTTTCTTCAAAGGCAGACTGAAAGAAGCTTGGTGCAGATTCTTACACAGGACAGGTGTTAGAATCTTGTCTTCAATTAGTGCAGCCTCTTTGAACCAGGAGTAAAGATGCTGTGTAAGCTTCAACTATTTAAAAATAATACGATTCAGAAGTTCTTGCAGCCAGATGAAAGGCCCTTTATTTGCTGATGAAGAAAATGCAAAATTAGTAGTTGGTAAAGGTGTTACGAAGTATGCCATTCCTCTGCCAGTTTGGATGCATCCTAAGTGGTATTGTAATCTTTTTGGAAACAGCGGATGAAATTACACTTTTTTTTTCCCCCCCCAGAAGAGAGCACTTGTTCAGTGCAAAGTCTAATTCTGCATTACATCGTGTATTTATTGACACCTCTGGAGTCTCTCAGCCTGAGGTCTGTTCTGGGTTGCCAGAATTTCAATTAACAATCTACACAAATCCTCCAGCTTCCTGTAGAGTATTTGCTTTAAATATTGTAAATGTTAATGACTGCTGGGTCAGGGAGTGTTGTAAAAATATAAATTGCGATCATTTCCATTTTTTTCACAGAGAATTCAGGCAGATGGGAGGTCTGCAGAGGCACATGGAGAAAGATGCAGCCTGGATTTTACTCCTAGGTGCTCTTAAAAGCCTGTAGGGTTGGGATTGCACCACTTCCCTACCAGGGTCCATACTTGTAAGAAAAGTCCCAGCCTTAAGTTGCTTGTGAAATGTGTAGGAGGAATCAAGTGCCTCAGAGTAGGAGCTCCAAATGATAGTAGAAAACAGTTCACAGAAAAGGGCAACAGAAAGGGTGAAGAACTGGGCACTGTTCTTCACTTTTGTTTTTTTAGTGGATGCTCTGTTTCAGTCAGATGCCTAAGTCTGTTGTCATAGAGCAACTAAAGGTGATTAACCTCTATCTTAACTGTTGTCTTCTGGACCCTTACCCAGCATTGGTGTAAAATGTTTTTTTTTGGGGTACAGAGTAAATATTCAATTCCAGTTACCCACTTTTAGAAGCATACTTAGCAGTTGTCTACGGGGTGTTTTGGGATGGACTTGCATTACTCTTCCCCTTTGAAATTACTGGATTGAGGACTCGATCAGGGTGCCATGTCCAGTATGAGCAACTTAACCCTTACACTATAAATTCCATCTGAGTCCTCAATGAATTAATAAGTAACTCGTATGAAGTTGAACAATGTCTTTGTGAGACAGTGAGGGAGATCTGTCTCAATTTCTAGAAAATTAGAGATGTTCATACAGGCTCTGTGAGAGAATGAACTTAAGTTCTGGGTTTATGTCGGATGGAGAGTGGCTGAATCTAGATTTTCACGTCTCTGCCAAATACTCAAGTCACTTGTTTTCTTATCCTGTAAATTCTCTCTGTGGCTAGATTGAATGAAACTCCTCTTTAAAAATGACTGTAGGTATATGTGTTAAATAGTTTTAGAACTCAGTTATATTTTTTAAAAAACTATATATATTTAGGTACCTAAACAGGTTTATAAAAGCTGACCCAAAGTGACCTGCCTGAACATGTAGTAGATCAGGGAACCAAACCCAGAAATAACCAGTGCCAAGTTAACACTGTAATTGCCAGGCTGTTCCTTCTTTTCTGCAGTATTCAAGTCTTCTCCCTGCTGTTCTCTGTGGCTCCTTCTTTAATGTACGACTACTAGAAGAGAAGGGTTTCTGCTGAAGTGCCTCATAACGCTTTCTTTTAAAAAAACTCAACCACCACCCACCCTTCTCAAAAAAAACCCCAACAAAACAAAATGATGAACCTGCCACCACTACTTACCCAAGCTGCATCTCTTGTAGAGTAAAACTTAAAAAAATTAAGTCCAGTTTTCTACAGTCCTAGGCTCTGGTGTCCTTTCTCCACAGAACTCAAATAGAGTACTAGTGAGAAATCTTCTAGGAATTCTGATTTATATATCACGACAGCAGCAGAAAGACTTGCATGGAATGCTTGGTTCTGTAAACTCTTAAAACAGACTGTTTCCACCTCCCAGACTAGTTAATTTAATCAAGAGCTGTAACTGAGGATGTTACAGTTGGTTCTTGTGTTTCATCTTGGATGCTGCATGCCCTTATGATAATAGAAATGTTTAATATGTAAGGAGAGAATGTAAAAAGGCCTTTTTTTTTTTCTTTATAGGTATGACAAAAGAGAAGATGTTAAACCAGGAGACCGGTTGATGTTTTCTTATACACACATACTAATGGAGACAAACCCTCTTCAAATATCACATTACAAGACAACCCACAGGCCACTGGCAAATATACCTGGCATCAGTAAAATTGGGTTGAACCTCACTGCACTACCTCCTTTTACTTTAAACTTGAAACCAAAATTAGTACTGTTGGAAAAACTTCCTCTGTCATCCTGACTGAATTTTAAGTAAGTCTTTTGATGTAATTTTGCTGATGACTGAATAATCTAAGACAGCAACAAATTGTCATTCCAGCACTGCAATTCAGCTTCTGTGGAAAAGCACGGAAAATCTGTGTACCAGTTGGTATTTAGCTCCGTCCTGTTTCTTACATATAAATATTACAATGCATTCCTAGTCAGTATATGCTCAAATACTGAGTTGTATTGTTAGATACGTTTGAAACTACAAGTTTAGTAGTATTAAGTAAAACCTGCTTACTTGGTTTGGGTAGCTCTCTGTTTCATAACGTAGCACAGATATGTCCTAACTGTCCTATCTAAGATACATAATGGAACAGGTTTGTGCTACGGCAATAATTTGATATGTAATCTATGTGTGCAAAGATGTAGTACTTGATGTATCCGCAGGATTGTAACTCCTTCACTTGTCAGATTGCCTGTGTGAAACTTAATGATGATGCCAACATAGGAAAGCCATATTCATTGTAGCTTCATCACAATAACTAATTGTGCTCTGTAGGCTACCAAACTAATTAGAGATTCACTTAAAAAGCAGTTGGACCTCTTGACAAGCACTGCCTCATAACAGAGTTGAGCATTAAGGGATGATTATCTTTATTCCAACAGTTAATGAATAAGCAGCAACATAGATTTCACAGGAAAAAGAATTTTTAAAATAATGTTTCCTTTTCTGCTGTAATGGTATTAATTTGCAGTGCTAAAATGTACCTGTGAAAGTAGTCACTTGAATACACTTCAAGATAGGTGCTGGTTTTTTGTTTTGTTTTTTTTTTATGAAGTACTCCCTTTGGAGAGGAGTAATGTGCCATGTGTTGCAATGTATAAACTAGAATAAGGTAGCATGCTCTGTAGTATCTTCTTTATTAGATGTTTTTGTTAAGGATGTATGTCTAGATTGCTGAATGGAACAAGTTAAGGGGTAAACTAAGGAGAAAAACCTTAGAATTTTTTTTTAGGGCCAGCTATAATACGACAGGAGCTCCATTAGTGTAAAAAAAAACCCTGAAATAATAGGCAGGAAATTATTCCTTGCTGACTGAAAACTCAAGTAAAAAATTCTTTATTGAAAAAAGTGTTTTGGTTTGTTTGTTGTTTTTTTTTTTTTCCACTCATCAACTGTGATTCACTCACAAACTACCTTTACCCACGGACACTTCACTTCTTGGGGCTGTGTTTTCTTTTTATCTGCTGGGTTAGGTATCAGCTGGGAGCTGATCTGGTGGGGCCTGCTCCCCCAGTGGGTGGCTGTGGCTGTTGCCCAGGCTGCCTCAGACTGAGCAGATCTGGCAAGACCAGCCTGCAGAACCTGTTGGTCCAGTCTCTGGCTGCTCTTGAATTGAAATCACTCAAGTATTATCTATTTGACTTGTCTTTGGAAGAAAACTCAGTTTACTTCAGAGCCAATTTGAACATCAAACAGTTTACATGAAGCAGAAGGAAGTGCATGTGCAAATAGCTGAGAATTTGGAACAACACAAAGGAAAGCTTTTGAGCAAAGATGTAGGCCCTTATCTTAAGCCTCATCATTGACTTTTTATAACTCCCCCACACTGTAATCCACAAGTCAAGAACAACCTAAGCGAAAATTTATCCTGCCCCTGTAGACAAATGTCAGCACTGCTCAAGTTAGGTGTATAGTTACTCCAGCTCTCCAAATGAGAGAATTGTCAGAATCCCTCTGCAGAAACTTGCTTCTCTTAACCACAGAGAAAACGCAGAGCCATGCTGCTTGTAATGTTGGCACCTCAAGCTGATGCCTGAAGTGACACAGAATATGCAGACATTGGGCACCAGAAGAGTTTAATCTTGCCCAATGTCAGACACTTGGTGACTGGGTTCCTCCACAAACTTGAGTTTTGGTGTCTGGGTGCTACCTGTGGACTTAGACCCGTGAAGGCATTCAGGTAGAGCAGTAGCATGTACTCATTGCCAATGAAAATAGAAGCTATTGGCTCAAACAGGCCTGTTTAGTGTATTCATTTGGGGCAGATAAAGGTAAAATACATACAAGGAGATGGGAAAGAGATACTGGATTGCAGTTTTGGAGGGTCTGAAGGTTATTTACGTCCTGGTGCATCTTGCTCTGCATATATGGTTCTTAAAAAGTGCTTTGTTTCAAGATCTGCAATGTGTTTGGATTTGTAGCCGAAGGGCTAAATCGTGACCCGAGCAGTGCGTGCAGCACCAGTGACTTCAGTGACAGCACGGCTAGCCCCCTGCACCACAGGCCATGAACGTTATGGTTGCCCTCACCCAGCTGAAGAAGGGGCAGCTGTCAAACTGGCATGAAGATTGCTGGTCTTTCCCCAAAGGCTGCTTTCACTCAACAAACCATCCTTGGAATAGAAACTAAAGCCATCTCTCTCCTCAGTGAGCCTTCTCATACCCTTGAGCTCCACACAAAACACAGAGCTTATTTTCTCCTTTAATATAGAAAAAAAACATGAGTTTAAGTTCCCTGAGATAGAAGAGGATGTTAAGGAAGTCTCTTACTACAAACTTCAAGGCGGATATTACAAATTCTGCATTTGGGGTGCATAAAGGACACCTCAAGTGACTGTATGAATGGTGCAGGTAAGAGACACTGAAAACTTACTTAGCATTTTTGAAGGGACTTTAATAAATTTCTCAAGACTATTCAATGTTCTTGAAAGAAAAATGCCTTTTGCCATGACTGATTACAAACAACCCTGTCTTAGAGTATAGCTTTTCTTAATAAAAGCAGAAATAGGGTGAGCGCATTGAAATAATTGAAGGTTGAATTAACCTGAATAAAGAAGACAGATAGTACAGTCCATCTATAAATTGTTGTATCTATGGCATTTAAACACAAAATGCGGTTGTAAATAAAATGTTTAACCTGCATAATGCTGCTGCAGAATGAGATTTATTTTAGGATGTCTTGTTAAACTCCTCAAAGGTCAAATGTCACATAACCTTTTCATGCATAACCTTTTGAAGTTGGACTCGAATTTCTTACAAGCAACATTTATTCCTGGAAAGAGCAAGGCTAAACAAACGATTTGGACACAGACATGTCACCATGTCATTTTGCCCAGGGACTGGGAATAATCACTCTCTTCCAGCCTGAGATTTAGGACACCCTGTGTTGTAAAACTGAATAAAGTAATCTCATGAAAAAAAGTCTTGGAACTTGCTGACAGAGGTCATTTTTGGATGCTGAAAGTAAAAGCTACTTTACAAGAGGGTTAAACAGGTCACTTTCCTGTCAAGAACTGAAAAAAAACAAAGATCAAGGAGCAACTTCTAGTTCACAAAGTCTTGAAGTAACAGAGCATTCAGGGCTGGGAGAGAGAAGAAAAAAAAAAAAAATAAAAAAATCAGACTATTTACCTTAGAGCTGCCCTAAGTATTTCCTATGGGTCTTCTCTCTCACGAGCAAGTTTAGGGTGAGGAGACCTGTAGAATGGTTGTGGTGGATCCGACATAAAATGTATTTATCTGTTAACACCAAGAAAAGCCAGAACGTGTCTCAGATTCTTCACTTTGCTGCCTGTTCCATTGCAGCCATGAGAACACCACCTCAGCGCGAGGTAACAGTGCAACACGTGTTGAAACACTGATCACTGATCCCTTTTGCTCACTCCCTGGCTGTCACACACATCCCCTTGGGGAGACACATTCGGGCAAACAACACTGAGGCTGTGCCACCTCTCCCACTGCAGTTATAACTGTTTTAGGTCCATTCCTATCTTCCTGCACATTTCCAGTTCTTTCCATAATGCTAAGGAGTTTGAAAGGTGACACAGGATTTAAGCGCTTGCTTGCTCGGTCTGTTTCAGTGCAAGAGTGTGCATTTCCCTTGCCCCCAAATCCATTTCATATGTAACTGAAACGATACAGAAGCCTAGAGTTGCTTTCCTTGCTTTATCACCTATGCTTATTCTTAAACATTCCCCTTTCCACCCACCCCCGGTCTCTCCCTTCTTAATATTCAGAGACTCTTTTCTTGTACAAATGACTTCACTTTCTATTTGCGAGAAAAGAACAAAACCACAAGCTGGGTTTATCACTGATGTAAGCAAGGCTGTTTAGCCACAGCCTTTCAGCTAGCTGCTTACATTAGTCCTGTCTTAAACCGTATCGCTATCTCCTTTAACACCACACAGAAGATTAAAAGGGTGTTTACAAAGGAAATTCTGAAGTTAAATGACAAAGAATACCTCCATGAAGGTTTTCTTCTTTTTTTTTTTTTTAATTTAAATATATATGAGTCCTAAACATAATTCATCCATTTTGTATGCAACTATGTATTTGAGATCAGCTCTTTAGATAGACATGAGCAACTACAACTACTTTGGGTTGTTCATTTCAGACCTTTTGCAAGGACAGCCAGCATCTCATCTGAAATTCTGCAGCTTTCACCAGTTCTGCGTTATTTCAGCTGCAACTGCCCTTGGTCCTGTACCAAGGTTTGATTTGTGTCCAGTTACACGAAGTGTAAGGTTAAAATGCTGTCTGAAATGGAGTCTGTCTTTTCCTTCAAAACTGACAATTTAAATCAAATTGAATACGGAATTGGTTCATAAAGGGTGAGGGGGGTGATCAAAAAAAAAAAAAACTGAAGCCACACCATAATGCACAAAACACAGGGACTGCTTAGGCATTGATCTAGCCCTCTGAACCCAAGCTGATACTTGAGTTGGGGATGTCACTGTGGTCACTATTTCTGGTTAGCCTGCTCATTTACCAAATTAAGCACTTTCAGTTTTGCTAAGAAACCAAGAAGATAAAGAATCACTCTTGTCACTAAAAATAAAGCAAAGGATTAAAATATTTGTGGAAGACTAAAATGCCTACTTTATAAAATGTAAATAATATGTAATTAGAAAGTGCTATTTGCTAATTATATGTTTTTTCCCCAGTGTTTCGAGACACCTAAATGCAAATTTGATATGGTCACCTGTGTATAGTGCTAACGCTACTTCAAGGGGCAGACTTCTCAACAATCTGTTTCGAGCTTGTCATCAATATCCACATCTTATCAATCACATCCTTATGCTGGAATTTAAACTGCTTTAGACTGAGACTTTGGTTCTGTGTACAATCAAAAGCTACTCCTGGGGGACAAGGAGGAGCTGTCAATGAGTATTAACTAGTAAATGCTCGCTGGCCAAATTCCACAGTCAAACAAGTTTCCTTCACTTTCGCTTGATGGGTAGAAAAAGAGGCCAAATGGGAAGGGGCAACATGGGGGGAGCATGATCACAGGTTTCTGGTGCTTAACAGAGATCTGAATAGATACTTTCCATTACACACCTGTCACAAGACTTGAGTGCTTAGAAAAGGCTGTCGGAGACCTCTACTTCTGTCCCTTCATACCTTTAGTACTACAAAATATTGCCTGCTACCGTGCGTAACCAGTTTTTACACCTACTTTTAAAAGAAGCAAAAGCTGTGAGATTCTTACAATGATGCAAAGTATGATCTTTAGTACCATCTACACTTTTTATGCTGGGGGGGGGGAAAGAAAGTCTGCTTCGTAAGTTTATTTCTAGCGTTGCTCATGTACTGAAATTAACTGTTTAAATAAAATAAGTATTACTGTTGCAGGCTCACCAAATCATTATGCATTAGGGAGCTGTCTGCTGCTGCAACCTCAGCTCGATGAAAATTCCCACTGTTAACAGCTTGTGCTTTATTTGTCTGAGAGAGGGTAATGTAAAAACGCGAGTTTCCTATACATTACAGATACAAGAAGGGTTGAAAAAAGCAAGCTTTAGCAATCACTAAGAAAATAATAAAGTAAACTCAACACAAAACGAACTCACTCAATAACTTACCTCTGTACTTCAATGAAAGTTCTCAGCCCTTCTTTTTGAATAGCAACATTATGCTATTTTTTCTCTCCTATTTTTATTTAAGTTTTTAAGAATTTCAATTTTGAGTCCTTTTGGTCCTGCTTGAAAAAAAAAATTTCTAACATAAGACTGACACTGAAACAGTGCAGTCTTAAGAACTAAGCCCTTCAACAACAACAACAAAAAAAGGAGGAAATTCCAGGTACAAATGAAGTAGACTAAATTTAACTGGTAAAATTTTACTTCTAAAAATACCGACTAGTTCTCATGCTCTTGGGCCAAGTTTTGACAAAACTCATGACTACACAATTAAGTATCCATATGAATAAGATGCAAATTGGGGGCTCAAAGTGCCATTACTTCAGCTTTCCACATGACTTACACTGGAGCTACAGCACAGACCGCCTTCAGAGGAGCCAAGATGCTTGTTTCCAGAGAACTGGGATTTTTCAGGTAAGCTCATTCACTGCCACCACAATGCTTTAAGCCAAGGACCAAATTTCAATTGCAGCCTTGAGTGAAAATTGTATCGCTGGTTCAAAAACAATTTCTTCTTCCTTTACTTCCCTCTCTACCGGTTTGTAGAGATCAAACATCTCCTTTACAAAGGTCAAGGTTATATTCACAGTTAAAAGGTAGGGAAAAAATTGAGATAATAATTAACCACTAACCATTTAAACAAGTTTCCCAATAAGCTGCTTCAAACTCACCTAGTTCCAACTATATATAAACTAGAACAAATTGTTTTATTACTACAGGGAAAAACAAAAAAAACCCCACCACACGTGCTGTTATCATTTAACCCTACAACAATAAAGAAATGTGGACTGTTGACAGTACTAAGATACCTTCTACAGCACTGGAGACAAAACGCAGAATTAGTTTTTCCCAAGTACACTATAAAATAATTTACTTAAATAGTACAGGTGTAAACATAACTGAGAGAATAACAACTGAAATACTGCAACCCATAAACTGTTTACAGAAACGCCACGTGGAAACCAAAGCCACCTGGGAAAGAATGCAACAAAGTTTCCTGAGGTTGAATAGCTTGAGTGAAATGAAAAGAACCAGAGTCCACGCTTAAGTCCAAAGAGCTAAACGGAAAACCCATCTTTCCACATACCATGTCCTGTGGTATATTTATGATTAAAATTGCATCAATTTTTATTCAACAGTTGTCTTAAATTCATCTGAAAATAAAAAGCAGTGTTGACTACCACTAGAAAATTGCAAATAAAATGTTTAATTTCAGAAACTGAGTTCACCATTTATAAATACACTAAAACATAGTAAATGCAAAATTAGATTAGGCATAGGTACAGTATTTTAACAAAGCTACAACGTTTCTAAAAGGTCATAGGCAAATGACGACTTGTTTCCCAAAAAAGTATTCAATGAAAACTCAAATGAGAAGATTAATCTTTTCAGAGTTAAAAAAACCATGGAGAATGTTCCATTCAAATTAAAATGCTGGCTATTTTTTTTTTCCATCTTACTTGAAGATTTGAGGGCTCTATATCCCATTTGCCTGATGGACACCAACAGTTAAGAATCAACTTTACTACATAAAATTCTAAGCAGTGCACCATATCCATAAGGCTATTACTGAAAATCTGAAGATCAGTTATTTCTGTACTAGGAGCTTTAAGACAGGCTGTTCTACACAACTGAAATTACATTAGGAGTAAGGGCTCATTTTTTTTACAATAGGGAACCTCATAGTTTCGATGCACTAAAGATTAGAAAAGGCTTTAGAATGACATTAGAGTCTTCAGGGTAAGTTTCTTGCCTTTTTTTTTTTTTTTTTTTGTACACGGCATTAAATAACAAGCATTAATTCACAGACTTTGATAAGACTTCCGAAGAGCTTTTATAAATACCCAGAATATTTCTGTAGTTCAGTTAAAATGTAAAACCTGAACAGGAGAACCCAGAATGGGAAGTTCTACTACTGTATAACTGACATTCCTTATCATCTCAAATCTAAGATTTATTTTCAGATACTAAGTCAACAGTCTCCTGTAAACACATCTTCCTCAATAACTCTTCTTAATCCTTTAAGTACTTTAGGGCTTGCAGTTAAAAACACCACATGATAAAAAGACGGCTTGAACCCCATCTTTCATCTTTCATGTACAGCTTTCTTTTGACAACTACAAAACCTGTTTTGTTGCAATTAAAGCAATGTTCAACTAAAATACAGTACCTGGTTTATGGTTTTTACATAATAATTGAATAAAAAACTACAGAATAGAACTGTTTACATCTCTTTTTTTTTTTTGCCATTCTATTAAAACAAAGGACTGAGCTTTTTTAAAGGTCATTTACAATTATGGATTAAAACCTACATAATTTTGTATAATTTGACAAGACAGGCTATCTCTAGTGTGAACTTTTAAAAAACATATATACAATATCTGGCCTGAAGTACTATGAATAAGGCACATGTAGACATATTGAAAGCTGAAAAAATGAAACTAAAATTTGGAATTATAGTCACTGATTAGATGTCATACATGGCCCCTCTTGGAGCAATTTAAAAATACGAGTTATAGATAGTTAATATCCAGTGAGCAACAACAGATTTAGTCTAGCAGTTTGTTCATTAGTTTCAATACTGGAAGTATATTAAAGGAAGATTCACTTTCAAAAAGATAAGCTTTTCAAAGTGTTCAATCAGTAACCTTGACTGACTAAAGTTGTTGCTCTCATTGGATGTACTGAACAACCTCTCTGAAGGAACAATGCTTGGTGGACAACCCAAGAACCTGACAGCCAGTTTTGACAGTACTGGCCAAGATGACTTCTTAAAGTTCCAGTAAGTTAGAGGATCACAGTTATGCTCAAGCACTTCTTCCTCCAAGTAAGAAAGCACCATTTCCTCTGGTAACTTTGCTCTCTCTTTCAGGTCTTTTGTTTTCTTCATGTCACCCATGAGTGACCAAAGATTATCTTCCCCATAGGAATTTGTAGATGGTGAACCTATATCACATCCATTGGAAACAGGTTTATCATCATCTGAGGTAGAACTCATTATTTCCAGCTCCCTGATTAAGTCTTGTTTATATTGTTCAGCCTCCTCTTCTGTAAATAAGGATGTTTTATACCGGGGATCCAGGAGCGTAGCAAAAATGTACCTTGGATCATGAAGCGTGGAGGACAACCTACTCACCATAGCTTCTTTCAAAGATTTCAGCATAGTATCTATGCCCATTGTTTCCTCAAAGAGCATTTCTATTTTCCTGTTAAGTATGTGGATCATTGGAATCACTTGGCTTAGAGTAGACATGTGCGTACTCATCTCTCTACTTGCAGCTTCGAAAGGTTTGAGAGCATGACACACTGACTGCATGACTTCCCACTGATCGCAGCTTATCAGCTCCCGGAAGCTGCACTCTATTGACATTTCATCGATGGCTCTTTTCTGTTCGATCAGACGTTCAAGCATGTGAAATGACGTGTTCCACTTTGACGGAACATCTTGTATTAGCTGGTGCTGAGGCAACTTATACTCTTTTTGCAACTCGGCTAACTTCTCTTTTGCTTTTGCTGACCGATGGACGCGTTCACAGATCTTTCTGGCGATACTAAGCAAATTCTGAACCATCCTCTGGCTTTTAATAGCCTCGTTTACAATGACATTGACAGTGTGACTAAAACATTGTACACTTGAATGGTCACCTTCATTTAAGGTTTTCTCTATACTTTGATTATCAGTAACAGTAATCCCAATCTGAAGGCCAATGGAAGTAATCCACGTTTCCCACCAGTACTCTAACTGCTTTTGGATGCTGATTCCATTGTAGTCACAATCAATCTGTGACACATTTAACAGTGCTGAACAATGATAATCCTCACACTGGGGTCGAAATGAAGACTCGAACGTTACCCAATGAGCTGTCAGAGTTAGATATTCTCGTGTTTGGTTGCTCATCCATATTCCGGATGTAAAATGGATCACTCCACT
The DNA here is from genome assembly GCF_000703405.1 of Apaloderma vittatum. Classification (NCBI taxonomy): domain Eukaryota; kingdom Metazoa; phylum Chordata; class Aves; order Trogoniformes; family Trogonidae; genus Apaloderma; species Apaloderma vittatum. The sequence continues at coordinate 20,522 of NW_009727246.1, read as the reverse complement.
TTCAGCTTCTTTAAGATGTGAAGTAATTATCTGTTTTACATTATCATACATATCTGGAATTGCTGTCCTAGAAAAGTAAGACGGAGAAGGTAGAGAATACTGAGGTTGCAAATATTCAAGCAGCCTGTTAAAGCCAACGTTGTCTACAAAAGAATATGGCTGAAGGTCAAGTGCAATCATTTCGGCTACAAGACTTGTGATTTTTTTGGCAACTGGGTGAGAGTCACAAAACTTGTCATTGGTTTCATCAAAATTTGAAGATCCTAGTAATTCTGTGCTCAGTGGCATGCGATTATCCGTAGATGAGGATAACACTGTCTCCGAGACATCAGTTTTCAACACGTTGTTATGAAATCGCTGCAAATGTCTTAGAAGGCAACTCGTGCCTAGATTCGTTGGCTTTTTCCCCCTACTTATTGTACGTCCACAGTGCATACATATCACTTTAGTTGAATCTGCAGAACAAATTGAAAAGTGATTCCACAGCTTTGAGGTCTTCTTACTATTAACAGGAAATATAATTTGATTATCGTGTGTAACCATTGTAGGCAAGTCAGTCAACTTTGAGGATGAACATTCCGCAGAAGCCAAAGTGGCATAAGGAGAATTTGCCAAACTCACATCAAGAAAGCTCTTTTGGTTTCCAATTACATCGGGGTGGCGTCTATATAGATGCCTCATCAAGCAGCTTGTGCCCACGTCTCCCTTCTTACCGCGACTTATCATACAACTGCAGTATCTACATACTGCTTTTAGACTGTCTGCAGGTGACAGTGAGAAGTGGTGCCAAACTTCCGATTTAAGTCTTTTCATAATCCTTTTATTTTGCTGAAATACAGCAGTAGGTTCAAATATTAGCGGGCCTAATCCCTCACACTGTTTCTCGGGAGATGAAACAAAGGAGACTTCACCTATATCATCAGAAGATGATAACATTGAGTCTTCCACTAGAGCATCTCCAGAAGAGAGATTGGTATGGATCTCCTCAGAGATTCTCTCTGGAGAAGAAGAAACAGAAGTTGACTCTTTCATTAGTTTTCCAGGAGAGGATGACATGGAATTCAGATCACTATCTGAGGGTAGTAAAGAAGGCAACAGAGTTGGAGGTGCAGTGTAGAGAGGTGGTATGCTGGTACCACCCCCGTTCTCTTGCAGGACAATGGAACGATGGGCTCTCCACATGTGTCTTATCAAACAACTCGTTCCCAGGTCTTTTCCATTTTTTCCCCTACTGAACTCATTCATGCAGTGGATGCAAACAGCTTTAGAATTATCTAAAGGCGACAGATAAAAGTGTTTCCAGACAGCAGATCTCCTTCTGGAACCTGATGTGCTCTTTGGAATTACAACAGTTTTTTCTGCTACATTCTCCACAGTGTCATCATACTGGTTGTTGGGTTGCTGTGGAGATGACCCAACCATGACTTCTTCTTTGCTGCACTTTTCAGAAACCGAGAGATCTGGTATTTCTTCAGAAGAAACAATAGAAACAGATTCCTCAAGTATTCGATCTGGAGATGGTATTTTAGAAGCCATTTTCTTCACTAGCTTTATAGGGGATAACATAGAACTCAGATCTCCAACATCTGCAGGCTGAGGTGGCAGTAACAATGTAGGTGAGGAAAAGGAGGATATACCTGGCATGCTTCCGTTTTCTTGAATGAGTACAGTGGGATGGGCTCTCCTCACATGCCTCATGAGGCAGCTGGTACTCAGGTCCTTTTCATTTTTACCCCTGCTGAATTCTTTCATACAGTACATACATATTGCTTTAGTACTATCTCTAGGAGATATAAAAAAATGGTTCCAAGCAGGCGACTTTTTTCTGGAGCTTATGTTTCTGCTAGAAAGAAGGCTTTGTGTCACAGCTTCCATTGCTACATCATAGAGCGTACTACTATACTGAGTAAAAAGAGATCCATAATCATCTTCATTTTCTGTAGATAAGTATTTGCCAGGGTTGTTGGAAATGAAGTTCTTTTCTTTGTCTTCCTGCTCGTCACTGCTGTCCGCATGTTTGAAATCATCTGCTTCTGTCTTTATATCCATTCCTTCCAGAGTACAGTTAATGCCGTCTTCCTCTTGCTCTACTTTTAAATTATTGATTTTATCCAACACAAAAGTACCATCCATTCTGGGGGAACCTGCTTCACTTGTGTCCATGGACGAGAAATTTTTCTTGCCAAGTCTTCATTTAGCAAAAAATACAGATAATTTAAAAGATTATTTAAAATTTGATTTAAATGATGTATCTTGTAGACTGAACGCACAAACGCAAATGGGAGTACGTGTTAAAATAATCTCTGGTTTACGAATTCTGTATCCGTGTTGTGCATAAGCAAATACGATTAGTCATAAAAATGCATTTAAAAAATTATAGACTTAGTTAATGGAATCTCATTTTTTCCCCAGGATCAGGACATTTCAGGTCATAGATGAATGTTCTCAAAGACAGCTACTGTTAAATGCTTCATGTTGTAGACATAATCCTAAAAAATAAATGTTCTATTTTCTTGCTGAAGGAAGCCATTCTGCTCATCTTGATTGGGCAACTGCAATTCTTTTGCACCATCTAGAAAAAAAATAAGAAGACAAAATTGACTAACATACTTTAAATAACTACAGAAAAGATGAACTGAAAACATGCACTAAATGTTCTGTAGGTTGTTTTTTTCTTCCTTTGAGATAAAGATAGGTTGGTGTACTACTGAAAAAAAAGAAAGGAAAAAAAAAAAAAACACCTCAACATTTATTCAGTACATTTACTGTGGGCAAATATGTGCCTAAACATCCAGCTCTGGTTCAGTTTTGACAAAATCTGGCCCAAACATCACTTTTATATTTGCTTACACATACCTGTAACTCATCCTACATCCTAATTCAACCATTACATAATCACACACACTCATTTATATACATATATATATACACACAAACCTATACTATATGTGTGTCTATATCTACAGGCATATATGAAGACAAGTAAACATTTAATCATGTTAGCACAGAAAGATGTGCTTAAAACCAAATATTAAGTTATACTCCTGTGTATACGAGTCCTTAATTACTGATAGCAGTGTTTAAAACACATTTTACAAAAAACCTCTGTTAAGGTGTCTAACATTGTTACACTAAGGTCTCTGACCACAGTCTCACAAGGTTATCCTTGTGACGTACCACTCCCAAGCCAACCCCGCGCTATAGAAACAAGCTACTTCTGAAGTTTCACAACTGAAAACTGAAATGCTTAATTTAAGGTAACTGGGCCATGCAAATACCATATATACACTGAGGTCTCCTAAAAACCCAACGACTCACTCAGAAGCAAAGACAGATCCAATTGCAGATGCTGGTGCCTAGGGCACCACTGCCAGCTCAGCCCAAGGTTATAGCCAGTTACACCAAGATTGCTCATTTCCCTCGTGGGTAAAGATTTTCCCCACCAAGATTTCAGTACAAAGATTGGGTTTTGAAGTACAGCTCCATATAAATTACAGTGCAACAACAGGCTCAAAAACCAGAATCCCTGCCATCAGTTCTATGCAAACCTGAAGAAGCCAACAACTGTATTTGTCGCCTATCTTTCTTTTTTTTTTAAAAAAAAATTAAATATTCTTTTTACTGCAGTTTTATCAGAACTCTAAATATTGCCAAATACTTTTTCACTTATTCTCTTGTGTCATTATTGTAGGTTTTGGCACCTTCACTCATGACAGCTAACATTTTTTGATCACACAGGTAATGCTATGTTGTGCATCCAATTTGAGCAGACTGGATTTTCTGGGACTTTTTCTCCCACAGCTGAAGGTAAACACAAAATTTGAATCAATTATTTTTAAAACTTCTCACACAGTTTTCACATGTTACTCAAACACAGTTTCTCAGCAGAAAAAAGGGAAATCAGTCATAGCTACAAAACACATTAAAAAGACTAGGTTGAACCCACACAGCCATTTCCTCCCTGCAAAAAGATCGATGTTAGCTTTGTAACATGTTTTAATTACTATTTCTCTGATGTCTGTTTACAAAAAGAGAAAAGAAACACTTTTTTTTTTTTTCCCCTGAGAATTCCAGATTTCTAGAGTGTCTATCACAGCAATAACTGCCTTTTGCAGTGCAGGGGAAAGGGCATGGAAAAGGAGGGGCAATCAGCTTATTGCAGCTATTTTAAGTAAAGGGAGATGGAGCAGTCAGAATTTGCAAAGACGAAGGCAGTCACTCGGGTTTTCATTCTGTGAAAGTTGTCATCTGTACTCTGCCTTTCTCTCCTCAGAAAAAAAAAAAGGTTTCAGACACCAAAAGATATGAGGGATGAGCATGAAGCATGTCAGTTCTGACAAAGGGAGAGACTTGGGGGGAGAAGAAAAAAAAAAAAAAAAAGCAACAGCTTAAATACCCAGAAGAAATTTACCACACAGTACTTCCCACAGGTTTGTGAAATCACATCTAAGAACAACTCTGACAGCAGAAACTAAATTTTCATCTCCCAGAATAAAACCAAAAGAAACACAAGTTAGAGATCACACCCATACTGATGATATGGAAACGTGCATCTGGGACAAGAGAGAGAGCACAAGATAGTCAACATTTCAAACTAATATATCTAAGAAGATTTTTCATCTTTATTTTGATCTAATCTGTGAACTTGGAGCTTGTCCTGCAAACAGGACAAGCAAGAATATATAATAAGCTATTGTGACTTAGGATCACAGAATAGAAAGGCTCACAAGCAAATGACTCCATGCAGAGCTCAGAGAACATAAATTATTCAGGTAAGTGCCAAGTTACAGTAAGTACATTAGAGACTCCTAATGAGATGTGCACAAAATAAGTGTGTGCAGCCCACTGGCACCAGGTTCTGATGAAATTGTGCACAATTTCTTTGCCTCAAACCAGGCAATCACAGCTCTCCCCTGCAATTTCTGTAATTCCTTAACTATGCAAAAACAGCTCCAAGGTTTGAACAGGAAAAATCCACTGAGATGCTTCCCTGTCCTGATAAGCCGTTACTGCTTAACACAGATAAGCCCAAGGTAGCCGAGATGGGAAGATCTGGAAACCAGATAAATGAAACCAGTTGCAAACTTCATAACAATACTTAACTAGACTGACATTCATTAACAATACACATTGCCAATGGTTAGGTTCTTCATCATTACCAGCCATTATCACTACATATTCAAACACTTAGGCCCTAATCTCCTTTATCTTAAATTAGCTTTGAGTACACAACACCACAGAGTTGATGCCATGTAGTTAAATCTCGATGGTTGGTCTTAGTTGCTGAAGATGAGGTGAATAGGTGAGAGCACTATTTGGACTCTGAAGCAGCAATCGCGGTGGCAGACTTCTTCCCTGCTTCTTGCTCTCTTTGGGTGGTGTCAGTGCTCATAATCTCCTCCACCAAAAAGGGCATGGGAAGCAAATCTAATCTGCTCTGGACGTTATTTACCTTTGTTTCTTTACGACCAGAAACTCTTCTCATTCCACCAGAAATCTTTCCTGCATGTTTTGTACCCTTTTTTTCCCCCTGCATCGTTCTTATGACTTGAATTGTTGACCCACTGTTCTTCTGCCTCTATTTGTGTCATTAAACACAGGTCTTCCTTTGCAGCTACATATTATTTCTGTACTTGTGCTTAGCTGTGATATAAAATGCTTTTCTGCTGTTAGGAGGGTTATGCTATAAGCCATGTTACAAAGCACCTGTATACTGTGGCTAGTTACACTATTTCAGTGTACTTATGGCTCAGTTTAAGGCTTGAAAACATTAATTATATATTGTCCACTTTAGGGCTGTTCCAGGTGTCTGGCTACATTCTACATGTTTTTCTAGGCATTGTTGCTGCCTTCTAGGAATGCAGAACAGCTGAGGTTCTCAGAGAAGACTAAGGTCCTTAAAGTCTAGATCACTTCCTGGAGAATCCCTAAAGTTGGATGTCCCTTAGGAGAATTTGCATGTATTTTTTTTCTATTTTCTTTCAACCACCTAACCATGATCTCTATTGCTGAGTGTTACTACATCATACTGTAAAATTAAGTCAAACACCCTTGAGGGTTCAACATGAATTTTCTTTAGTGCTCAAAATGCTCAGATAGATATGCTCAGCCAGAAGGATAGACATGGTTTTTGTCTTCCCCTCCCATGCCAACTCTATGTAAGAAACATAAAACACTCCATCCAACTTGAAGATGTCATAGTAGCCTAGAACAAAGTATGAATTTGGCTATGACCACCTCTACATAGCTTATTTACCCTTGGACACAAGTTACTCAAAGTTAAGGACTACTGCTAGACAAACAGGATATTCAAGGAGAAGGATAGTTTTCCAAAGGTACAAAAGGCTACAGGCAGTCAGCTCAAAATTAATATTATTTACTCCTTTGAAATCTCCTCAATTAGATACAGACAAGCAGCAAAACAATGAGAATTAAGAGTCACCTTGCAAGAAAAATCTTCAAAGAAAATAAACGGAATAGAGAACAATTATCTACTCAAACGTACTACTCTAGACTCTTAGCTCCTGAGCAGCTGGAAACAGTCCATGATCTGCTGTGGCAAGAAGCCTGCAGAAACATTTTACAGGACTTTCCATTCAAAATAGGATTCCTGAAAGCGTGTGGTCGTTGACAAAAAATGTCGGGAGAACGTCACCAATCCAAAGAGTGCCACAGTGGACTGCCATGAACAGAAGTCACTGCTGAAGGAAGGAGGTAGAAAGAAACACTTTTTTTTCTGAGATTGCATAAATACACATTAACATACATTAACATGCATAGAAGTATGAAAGGCATGCGGGAACACTGAAGCATGGGCAGATTATTAGTTTGTACAGCAGACAGTGACCTGCAAGCTTTAAAAATTTCAAATTTTAGGTTGAGTAGTCAGGCAATAATCTGGAATGGATTGTATTACAGAATCTTAGTGCAAATAATGATCTAGAGAAAGTAGCTTAAAACAATATTCTTTAAATTATTACGCGTGTATTGTCTGTATTCACACCGAAAACCTTAAATTATTATACAAGTGTATATAGTGCAAATATAAATACACACTCTTGAAAAAATGTAATAGTTGTTTCAAGAAAGACACAAAATGTGGATACAAAGTGAAAGCAAAACTATTTACCAGTTTGAAAAAAAAGTCAAAAGCAGTTACAGATTTTGAACATAGGAGGTAGATACAAGCACATTAGAAACAATTTGCACAAATAGATGTCAGTTTTAGAATAAACAGTGCTAACCTTGTCTATTTTTGAAGATGTAAAGCCATCATTAAGAATATCAATAAAAAGAAAATCCCTAAAAAAGCAAGCAATATAAGCAACAAGGGGAAGATATTTCAATAAATTATTAGGTTCCACTTCAAAAGTACTATGCTAATTAAAGAATATTTGCTAAAAAAAAAAACAAACCACAAAACCCCCTGAAATTAAAAACTAAAAACCATATTAAAAACTAAAAAAACCACACTGAAAACCACACATCTAAAAAAACTGTAACAAATAAGCAGAACATTTTTCTATAAATATGTTCTAGATGAACCTTATCACTTTTCAAAATTTACAAATCCCTTGAAGAAATAAAACAAAGAACCTATTTTTCTATAGAAATTTCCTGACACACTTGTAGAATGAAAATAAAATATAATAAAAAGAACCTTTTATAATTTTTGGAGCAAGACAAACATTTAGAAAAATCCTTGTATCCACATAGGGAACATTCATGAACAGTTTTAAAGTCTGCGTGAACAAGAAAAGATTGATCCAGCTCGTGGACTAGGGCTGGTGATGGGAAGGGGAAAAAAAATAAAAAAAAAGCAAAAAAAAAAAGAGGAGTTGGGGTATTATTTCCTCCAAGGCTGGAGCATTTCACAGACACCTGGTCAGCCAAGCAGGACGGTGAGCACAGGAGCTGCTCCTGCTGGGAGGCAGGACCCAGGCAGCTCCTGAGGGTGCTGCAACCACTGGGCTTCTGGTGCTGGAAGAAACGGGACAGCTGATGCCCTCAGCTCCCTCATCCCTGAAGAGAAGCCAGGAAAAATTACAAAGAGAAAATAACACACCTAGAAGAACGGACGTGGAAGGAAATGAAAATGTGCTTTGGAAAGTGATGGGACAAAGGTACAAAAACTCAGAAGCTTGGGAGAGGAGGCAGGAGGCACGAATAAGAGCACTCCAAGAACGTGAGCTCCTTGGTGTGCTCATCCTACCGGTCAGGACATGATGCAGAGACCTCCGATTTATCCAGGTATAAAGATCATATATATAAAGAACGAAGTATTACAGCCGTAACTATGATCTTTAGGCTCTGCATACTCAGCCCTAATTACAAATGCAGGAATTTAGCTAAAGTCTGAAAAGTTAAAAATACTACTAAATATAAATATTACTCCCTTTCTTGCCTCCTGTCACCTAAAGCATCAAATCATTTTACTGTGAACATGGACTATTTCATAATAAGAAGTAAAATAGACCTGCCAGTGCCAAGTCACATTTTTTTTTGGTTTAGCAGCCTCTGGACTCTTGTCTACTATTTTCATCACCACCACTAAATTAACAATAATGCAGGAAGATAACAACCAAGAACACAGCTCAGAAGTGTCAGCTTTAGTCTTAGACTCTTGCTGAAGGGACAGTGTAGAGTTAAAGCCTACCCAGCACACAGAAAACACCTAACATTGCACACACTCAAACTTAGCCTCTTACTCATTTAAAAACCAGGTTTTGTACATCTGTTTTCTTCTCTTACTGCTGTAAACTTCAGAAAGTCTAAGGGACTGTTTGTTGATCATTTTCAGTTATTCCAGGAAACCTCAGGAAAGAGGTAAGAACTAGAAGCCCCAGCTTTGTGCAAATGTCTCCCTCTCAAACATTAAATCACCTGCATCACCGTGTATGGAAGCTGCCCCTGCACAAAACTACGCTGGCTCTTACACCGGTGTGTAAAAGGAGTGAAAATAATTAATGGCAAAAAAAATAATTCAATAATTCAATGGCAAAATTAAAAGAGAAGCGGTATGATTTCTAAAACAGCATAATTTAAAAAATACTTTGAAATATACATAAAGTAGGAACAAAGATTTCACTATAAAAATATTTTGGTTTTTTTAGAGGACCATTTCTTAATTCATTTCTTACACCAGTACATCTTCAACTATGAAACTTTTAAAGAAGATTGAGATAACACTTTTTAAGTATTACACATTTAATATTCATTATTTTTGAAGCCTGGTATAAGTAAAGATGCTTGTGTTAGCATATATATGATTCACATCTGGCTGACGCTTAGTTCTGGCATCCCTGTTTAGCACCCAACCGGATCTGCTAAACTTGCTCAGTACCCAAATGTTTCATCTGACCTCGATATGGGCTTACTGCTCAGCACGGTTAAGAATAAAACAAGTGTCTGATACAGGGTATGGAGCAAAAACTCAAGCTTCTTTCTGGAGAAATCAGTCTTTATAACTAATTGGCAATGTATTAAGCATATATCTATTTGAAGCATCATCTTCCACCACCTAGGTTTAAGCAGCACTGTTAAATGCTATAAAGCTGATAGCATAGAAATTCCCTTCCCACATGGTTTCAGACTGTATTTATCTTAAAAGCAAAATAAAAACACAAAGTTGTAACAACAACAAAACCATGTCAGTCAAAACAGTGTCACTCTCAAGTTTTATATTAAAAAAAATAAAGAAAAATCACTGTTACATGAACCACCATACGTAATACTGTGTATCACCACAAACAGTAACACTACTCACACCTACAACCACCTGATAAGCCTTTAATTGCTGCTATTTTTTTTATTCTTAGTGCACTAAAAATACCATCGGATCTCAAACACAACTATCTTCCTTCACACGTCCTTTGCTAACTTCCCACAGCAGCAAACTGTAAGAAAGGAGGAAGGGGGGGAAGCAGGCTGTACACATGCTAACCATTTCTGTCCCAGCTTTTACTGAGAGATCACTCACAAAAACAGATCCGTCACAGCAAGTAAATTATATCAACATTTGTCTAGGATCCAAAATATCGCTTAAGTGTTGTTCTTTCACATTATCTGGTATGATACTACTGAAGCAATACTTGCAATACTATGCTACTGGTCACACCTACCAAATGTCAGATCTGTCATTTGTTAAAATGTTGATGTTTCAAGCAATAGTTTCATTAAAATTGTAAGCAGGATTTTCTCAAGTCTTATGCACCAGTTTAGTGCTACTTCATGAAAAAGCTACAGGAGATTATATTCTTACTTTGGTATTTTTATCATCTGCAATTTTTGACAAACAAATACTATTTTCTAATAAGATGGAGCAATTCTTAAAGGTACAAGTGGTAAGGTACTTTTCTAAAGAAAAATAATTAGATTTGTTTAAAACAGCTGAAGCATGTATAGTTTGGCTTACAGCATTTTTAGCATAGGACATCAAAGGCGTTTTTAGTATCTCACGCTGTATGATTTGGGGCTGTGGGGAGATGAACAAAGGCTGCAGTAATACAACACAAGGGTAAAACACAGAAGATAAAACTAAGAACAGAACAAGGAAGATGCATCAATATTATCATGGAACAGGAAACAACACACAACCGAAAACACAGTAACTACAGATAAGTTCTGAAAGAATGAAAACCAACGTTTACTCGCTGTTGCTAGAGAACAGCAGCTGCCTTTCAGAACAGCATCAGAAAGCTCAAGGCAAAGCTCCTCCGACACTTCTTCTCCCCAAGTGATCAATTCCTCTGCCTAGCCCGTTACCCTGCTCTCTTCCTCCTCCTCTGCAATCCACAACTGACAAAACAAATGCGATAGGATTAGGACAAGAGATTCTTCTCCTGACTACTCCACCTTCTTAGCTTACAATATACTAAACAACATATGCTTTTGTTTCCGTTTGCTTTTAATGTCTGTCTTTAAGCTCAGTAAGAGTGAAACCTTAAACACTTTAAGGATGATTTCAAACAGTGAAAAATGAGACATCTGTAAAGCAGAAAGATGAGGATTACAAAGCTGGATGGGCAGAATGATGACGAATGAAAAGGCAGTTAGGAGAGGCACACCATGGCTTGTGTACAGTAAGGCTTCTCAGAACTCTTGCTGAAAAAACATCCACGTAAGTATGAAGTGAAAAATTCCTCACAAAATGTAAACAGGGTCCTTTGCAGAACGTAATATTGTATTAAACCGTCTGAACTATGATTTTTCTAAAATAAAAATTGAATGATATCTAAGCAACTGCTAAGACCATCTTATATTAGTATCTATTTTGATAGTAACCTGATCAAGTTTGCAGAGGTCCGTTTTAAAAACCCTTCATAGCTAACCATTAATCCAACTCTGTGTTCATATTGATGCCACTTAGTTACACACCCTCAGACAGTTTCATTTGTGCTACAGAGAGGTTTTCCATGATTTACATATATCATATTCATATACGTGTAACATCACATAGTATTATGCTTCTATTACATGTCTATATCCTGGAATGCATGTGCACATAAAAGTAAGTTAGAAAGAAAATGACGTTTGTAGTCTCTGAAAAGATAAAAAATATTTTCAACAGGATAAATAGTAGTTTAAATACTTCATAGTGATTTTTTACAACTAAGGTTAATCTTTTGTCACAAAACCTTATTTCAAGTCAGACGATACCCTTAACTGCAAATGATTCTCCAAAGAAATCGCTTCTTCTCTATACCAGGTATCTTCTTCCTTCCTCATGCAATAATTTGAAGAAATACAGCTATATTTTACCTAAAGCAAGGAAAAGACCATCTCTTTATATATTAAATATAAAATAATACTCACAACACCATCCAAGATAATTTTTATAGATTTCCGAAACCCCCAGTTTCATCTTGCCAACGAGCACAAGAACCGCAACAAAACCAACCAGGTAACTTCAAAGGCAAGTTTCTCTATCATACACAGGCATAACTGTCCACTCCTGTTATAGAGCGGTGAACTCCTTATGCCCCTTTTAGGTATTTTTATCATTTGCTATTTTCTAAGTAAATCATACATTCATCAGTAGCATCTGACATTTTCACCTGATTACCTCAGTGTAAAAAACAATGACCTCAACCCTGTCACTCTCAAAACAAACGTTCCTCTTCATAAAACAGGGGGAGAGGGAGAGTGAAATGAGCGTACAGATCTCCCCATACACTTGTCAACCAGCCTGTCCTTAGCCTCGGTGACAAGGTGTCTTTCCCTTCTTAAGCTCTTTCAGGAGCATCCTTTCCTCTCCTTCTTCAAGGCAAGGTGAGACTTTGCAGCAAAGACCAGCTGGCACAGAGAGCCAGGCCAGGAAAGATGACATTGTTTCCACATTGAGCATTACCAGGAAATCCAAAGAGACACTCCTGTCCCTGGCGAACAAGTAGCTCAGTCGTCTTCTCCCAAAAGAAATGGTTTCTAGGAGAACCATCCTCCTGCCATAGACACAGATTTTGATTCGAACAAGTAAGGTTTTTCTTGGGGAGCTAATGAAAAACATAAGAATTTTAATTAAGAACAAAGCTTTTTGTAGTACTACTCCACACAGTACAGGTCATGAGCTTTAATTCATATAATGCAATCTGTAATTTAAGTAAGTTTTACAGAATAAGGTTACACAGATGTTTTATTCAGAGCAGAATCCACAACATTTGTAGTACAAGAGAGGGTAAAGAAAATGATAGCCCTTGCTGTTTCAGTTTGCTTGATTTCTGTTCTTATACAAGAGCCACATTAATTATTTTAATAAATTAATATTTTGTGAGGTACATAAAATGGAAATAAAGACACTTAGAGAAAGGAGAAGAATCAGAAATCTCCCTGTTCTTTATAAGCATCATTGTATTTTCTGTTATAAACAGATTATGGTCTTCCCACAGCGCAGTAAGCCACATAAGACAACTTAAAATCACTAGGAAAGAAGTACGAAACCTCAGTTCCACCAATTTCCCAGTGTCAAAAGCAAAGATCCTGCCGACAGCAGGGTCTGTGCACTGTTTGGCTCCCTGAAAGCTGACCCACTCTTCCTACTATTTTAGCAGCTATTAAGGCAAGTTGCAACAAGTGAAAATTTCCTCAGGTAATGAGCATTATTAGCCTGGGGTTTTTTGGTTATTTTTTTCCCCTCGTCTATAGATATGCTCCCACAGCTACTGGCATATCATGTTCCCACCTTTAATGCTGGAGAAAGAAGGAGAACCACCGAGTAAAAATAGAAAATATGATATGGCAGCCATTATCTATGCCACGTTTTAGCAAGGATTACAGTCCCAAACCTTAAATAGGAAAAGCTCTGAAGAGGTGGGAGCTGTAGTTGGGTGGGAGTTATGAACAGGCAGCTGTTTCCACACTGCTCTTTCCTCTCCCACGTCCTCATGGCACATCTAACACTACTAGATCCCTTTAATTAGGAACTACATCTTCTTCAACAATCTAAACCGCACAGAAATGCTACCGTATAGCACGCGCACTGGAAGATTTTAAGTCTGACAGTGGATGCTAAATGATTTAGACCTGTGACACTTCTGACCTACCGAAATCTAAAATTTTAACAGAGAAGATAAGAACTGGACAGTAGAATATTCCTATCTTTGTTCTTGGGAGACTCCACCTCTCTCTACATATATCCATTCTACCAAAAGAGTGCCTTCCTAATAGCAAATGAAGAAAGCATCATGGACATTTGCCAAACGCCAGCTCTCTGGGCCACACTACTCAACTCCAGGAGCTGGTACGCAATAACTTATTCATAATATGTTGCATGGTGCAATCCATACTGGTGAATACATCACGTATTGCATACTGATACACTGAAATACAAGGGAAAAAAAACAAGTCAGCCTGCAGTTACCATGCCATGAAGGAATAATACTCCAGCAGGAAACAGCACAAGACCACCTAAAAGATTAGGTATTTGATATATTCCTCACATTTTGTATTTCCCAATATGTAAAAATGACTGCGTTCTATAAAACCTTAACAAAACAGTGAAAGAAAAAAAACTGTTGCAAGGAACTCAAATATGTTTTAGAAATGCATTTTTTAGACTGACCAAAACTATCTAAGGTCTGTTCCAGAGTGCCTACAATCTCAATTTCAAAGCAGCAAATGAACATGACAAAAAAAGGTGATAAAAGGTACACATTTTTCTATTGGAGCTCATGTTGGCTTTTAATGCTTCAAGACTTGCAGATTTTACTATCAGAACAACTGAACTTGCAGGTAACAGTTATTTTATCTGGGATTATAATTCAAGAAGTAGTTCTTGAAGAAACTAAGATCAGATACTCATCTTCAGCAGACAGGCAGTACTGAAGTGGGTACTTTCATTGAACACTTCTAACCTTGAGAGCCACATTAAAAAGGCACTTGAGGTAGAACTATGAAATGCTACAGTGCTTGACATCATGTACTGAAACAGCGCAAAGTGCACAGTGACCCTGAGACGAGTATATTAGAATTAAGCATTAAATATGTGAGAGTGAACTTTTGGACCTTCTGGCAAAAGCAACATTGTCCCATTTATCTGATTTCTTTACAGTCATATAGACCCGACTCAAAAGGCTGCCGCAAACGACAACTGCTCTTTCCTGCTCTTTGGCTATACTACAGACTTGGAAAGCACTAACCGTTCATTTTTGCTTTGACTCTGATGAAGAGTGATCCACAAGCAGATTCACTATGTAACAAAACCCCCTCACACCTTCTGTGTGTGTCACCTAGGTAAACTTTCCTTCAGGAAGTGAATATGAATCATGTTTTTATTTTTCTTTTCCTACAGAGGCCACAGTCTTACAAAGACAGGCTGAGAGAGTTGGGGTTGTTCAGCCTGGAGAGGAGAAGGCTTGGGGGAGACCTTATAGCAGCCTGCCACTACCTGAAGGGGGCCTATAACACGGGGACAGACTTTTTAGCAGGGCCTGTTGAGACAGCACAAGAGGTAATGGTTTTAAACTAAAAGAGGGCCAATTCAGACTGGATATAAAGAATAAATATTTAACAGTGAAGGTGGTGAAACAGTGGCACAGGTTGCTCAGAAAGGTGGTAGAAGCCCCATCCCTAGAAACGTTCAAGGTCAAGTTGGATGGGGCTCTGAGCAATCTGATCTAGTTGAAGATTTCTCACTGCAGCAGGGCTGGACCAGATGACCTTTAAAAGTTCCTTCCAACACAAACTATTCCATGATTTTATGACCTCAACAAGACTTCCTAGCTCAATATTTTACCCATCTTAAACATTTCGTCCACCTGTTGCTAACATGCATGTGAACCAATAATATGTGCAGCTTAAAAGTTGAACTATCTTATTCCATGCAGGTGTAGAAAATAAGAAACAGAAAGCTCTGAAACACCACACAAGAGTAACATGTATTGTTAATCTACATATAAACGTTGATATGCATATGAACTATTTTCTTCTACCCTATTTTAATCAGGAATCTCAGGTTTCAAAAAAATCCATACTCAACAGCTCAAAATGAATATATAAAAGGAAAAAAAATAAGTTTTGGAGAAAAACCCTAGAAGAAAGTATTAAAATTTACTTTATCAGTAAGGACATGAAAATACAAATGAGTGCAGTTTGAGTACAGGGTGAATTTACATGTAAGTTACCTTCCCCTTTTTAATAAGTAGATTGAAGAGTAAGGATATGTATTTGCCAGCTGTCACCACAAGTAAGAGATGCCCACAAATCATAAACTAGTTACTACTACTGTAATGTTATTCAGGCTGCCACACTTAATTTTTAAGTCTCAGGCACTCATACAAACCACCTGCTAAATTTTTAAGCTCCATACAGGTCAACACATAGGTATACAATTATTCATTATCTTTATCCCTTGGCTTACTTCAAATTAACAACAATGACTCAAGACCCAAAACAAACAAGCTGCCCACCAGTTTATTGAGAAAAACAAACAAAAAAACCCCAAAACAACTTACATATCTGTTCCGCTGCATGCAGGCGGCTTCATTTGAGGTTAAATACTTGCTATTCAAACTTAATGATGATGATTGTATCTAAGGAAAAGAAAAAAGTAATTACCTTTAATAATCTTTTAGTCATGTTAACTGTTAGAGTGGCAAGTTACGAACATTTCAAGTTTCTCTTTAGGTGACAGCTCCAGCAGTTACACTTAGATGACTAGCTCCTGTCTTTTTCAAAACTCCCATCCCTTCTAACTGTTAAGAAAAACTAGACATTTTGAACTTTAGAGCTCCAAAGCAAAAAGCAAAAAAAAAATAAAAATTAAAATACCTCTCCCCAAGATGAATACTTTAGTACTTGTCTTGGCACTACTCCATTTTTTTAAGCATAGTGATGACTGTATCTCATGATGAATGAAATCAAGTCAGTACTACATGCAAGATTTCAAAGGAGCTTGCCGGCATATTTCAATGCACTGTGGGGTTCACCCAACAGCTTGTTACACCTTCCCTTCACTAGCTAAATGTCATTTACACACTGCATCTAGCCTGTGTATTAATCAACATGCAATAGGATAGGATCAACACAAGATTATCATTCCCCATGCATGAGAAAGGAGTGATTGCAAGCGGAGCACATTGTCAGATATTTTTACTTAAAAACAGAACAAAATAGTCCACCACAGGACATGTTTCTGGAGTTTTGCAACTTCAGTCCCACTGGCCATTACGCACAGTCGAGTGTCGTTGTGCAGAGGCCCCAGCTGTTTTAGTGACCCAGCATACTAAAAAAAAAATAAAACAAAACCCAAAACAAACTACAAACCAAAAACAAACAAGAAATCTTTTTGTCATCTTAGAAAATCTGGGAAGTATACTCCGACCCCAAACCCAAATGCAGAAAGCACCAGACTGTGCAATACTTAGTGCTTAGCCCTTTCCTAAACTTCACATGGATCAAGCATGAACAGGGGTTAAATCAGCAAAGGATTCTCCCTATCAGTCAGTGCCTACTGCTCTTACTCAGACGGTCAGACAGTGATTTATACACACACACACACACTTGTCTGGTTGGGTTTTGCTTTTTGTTGTTTTTATTTTTTCTTGAGAAGGCGGCAAGTCCTGACTGCTGGCTTACTATGCATTATGGAATGAACTACATGTAACTTCTTTTCCTGACATTTTCACTTCAATGCACTTCCACGCTCCCCCTTAAGCAAGTGAAAGCATCTCCAGAGCTGCGCAGCTGGCTAACCGCACTGTTAAGAGGAGACAGTTCAGCTATCCCTGCTACAGCGAACATTTAAATAATGGATAGGAAGAGGAAGGTGTGAGGCAAGGCGACAGAGAGCCACCTCTCGCAGGGTGCTCAGCAGGAGCACTGAAGGAACTCTCGAGATGTGGATTCAGCTCCTCAGGGCAAAGCAGGGAAGTGAACCTGGCTCTCCCGCATTCCTTCCAAGCGCCAGAGCAATCCGACTACAGTCAAGACAGAGCACAAATAACACGTCTTTATCCTCCTCAACGCCTTAAAAAACACCACCGAAGCCCCACTGCCCTTCCATTCCTACTTGTCCATTCTTGCACTGGTTAAAGGTGACAATAAAACAGTTTCAAGCCTTTCCAAGCATTTCATTCAATTCAAATCAATGTTTGGGCTTTCTTGATTGTTTATTTTAGTGAGAAGTGTAAGAAAGAAAAAGTAATTTTACCTGGATCTGAGCTTATTTTTGTTAGAGGCAAACAACGCTTCAGAAAATAGCGCACAGAATTACAGCAACAGGTAAGCAACATAATTATTGAAATACTAATTAAATAAACTTATCTGGGGCAAAACTGGTACAAATTCTTTGACTGTTGTCATATGAGACAGACGCATTATTAATTTTAAATACCCGTTTCCATGCATTTTGAAAATAATTGCAAAAAAATATTGCTAAAATACGTCACAGCTGTGAAGCCAAATCTACTTTCAGCCATAACTTTCAAGCTATTGACTACTGAAGTCCAGACTCAGCTATTGCATAAAATGTACAGAAGACCCGAGCACTCTGTGCAAGAATTACTCTAGCACACCAAGAGAAAACCTTCAAAAAGAAATCGTCCAACTCTACATGTCACTACAAAACAAAGGGGAATTTTGGAAAGAGTTGAGAGATGGGAGGAAAGTGTGCAGTAATATCTAAACAGAGCACACAGGTTTCAAGTTTAAGTAAAGATTACGGTAATATCATAATATTACTTATGTCAACACCCACTGAAAACCAGTCTTACAGAGGTTATAGGAAAGACTGATACTTCACTTGCCAATATGTTGTATCAAAAATTCACAATTTGTTCTGAATTATCACACTTCAATGCAAACAAGGACTTTGGAAATGAAGCAACTTGCCGTTGTTGCTGTAACAAACCATTATATTATGCTCTGTCTTATCACACACACAAAAACTAAACAAAACAATACTACCACGGTTAAATTATATATCACACTACATAATTTAGAACAGAAGTTCCTCCACTTTTAAGGAAAAAATACAAAACAAAAAACATACCGATAAAAACTTCACTTGTGTGCTTTAAACTCTAGTCTCCATGTGAAAGTTACCATTAGGCCAAAGAAACTATTAAATTTTTTCACTAATTGGTTGAAATCAGACAATCCCATACTTGGGAACTGACAGATATCGATGATGCCAGTAGCAAATGCATAATAAACAGCCAGAGTTCTACAGAAAAATGCACATTTGCCACATGCAAGAGAACACAACTTTCTGTGAAGCTTTTTTGCAAGTGTACACTAGAACTGATAATGTTATGTAAATAACATTAATTTGTGTCAATATTGGTAAAATACCTATAGTTGTCTCTACTCAAGGAAGAAAAAAGAACATAAAAAAAAAGTCAGTGATGATGAATTGAACACTATGGTGTACACTGGGTAAAATCTCCAACTATATTATGAGTAATACTTTTTCTAGCTAAACCTAAGGTAACATACACGTACAATCACACATATTTGCACAAAGTAGTTTATTTTCAATTGTACTTTACAGTGGCAACTCCATACCTTCAAAATGAACATACTGTGCTAAGAACTCCTATAAACCAAAAGCAAGCCTCAGAAGACAGGATTTACAAATCCCTCTCATATAGAGTCTTCACTGTGAATGGTAGTAAAATGTAGCAGTATGTTGGGACATATGACACAGAACATCTGCATTTCTTCATTCAATCTTCTTCTAAAGCCACAAAAGGTCTCTAAGAAGGTATTATATTTGGGGTTCTCAAAAATTAGAAAAAGGCAAATTCCAAGAAAAAAGGGAAGGGGAAAAAAAATCAACAACCAAACAACGGGCTCCAAGGCCACATAAACCAGCAACTATTCCTTCAGAGTCTGCCAGGGCTTCCTTCTGTAGTAACTAGTTCTTGATATTCTTTGATAGAAGGAGATTCTACTTTATGTGGATAGACAATTTTAAATAAATGTGTGAAATTCAGTCATATTCCTGTATTTCCAAAGGCCCTGTTATAAGCCTTACTGATGTACTATGTGTACTGAAGTAGACCTCTTGGCACTAACCACCCATGACCCTATGACACTAGCTCTTCTGCAAACACAGTTCTTGCTCAGGACGTTTGCAGTCCAGGTTTAAAACGAACCAGAAAGGGTGGAAACACCAAACAGAGTGAGAGGCTGTGGCAGACAAAGTAACAGAAATTCAGACAGTAAGCGTTACTCTGAGCTCATCACCTGTCTCACCTTCTATTATATACTTCATCCTTCACACTATCACTGAGGATGCTTTAAATAGAAAAAAAAGAGTTACAGTTATTCAAAACACAAATGTTTAGAAAACTGTTTTCTGAGATGCTTGGTTTAGATATTTCATTTTCCTTATTCTCAAGCAATTCTTACATTTGTCTGTTCTGGAGAACTTCTAAGGGATAAATTCCCCCACATCTGTTAAAGTTGGAAGATACTAGCAACATTGTAAGTACCGAAGTAGACAGATATCTAACTATACAAACTTTCAGCACCTTGCCTGCTGGGTCTTATACATAGTCCCCGAAAGAATTTCTGCTGCTTTTAATATGCAATAAATAGATGTAGGATTTTTTTCTCTATAAAACTAATCTCCATAGTAAATAATAATTAGAGTATCTCTGCCCAGTGTTTATACAAATACAGGATTTCTAACAGCAGCATGGTACCTTGGGGATAGTTGATAAAGTCACCAGGCTTCACTACCCCCAGTGTGTAGTTCACAAACATCCTCCCAAGGGTGCACGTCTGCACTTTGAAGTGAAACGTTGCATTACCAAAGACAACCTTTTAGAGGAAAAGAAATGTGCTCACTCTCTTGAAAACCAAAACATATGCACAGACGTAGAGGGTTATACAGAAAACAACGCATAAGGAAAGCCCGAGAAGTACGTTCACGTTCTGAAGGCTTGACAGACTTTCTGTGCTTGGCATTATAGCCACAGCACGACAGCTCACGCTAAATTACTGAAATCTCTCCAAGATACCCCCCAGAAACAACACGACTGCTTCTAACATGTAAGCACCAGAGAGAAAGCGTCAGGGAA